>NW_027453835.1:644037-734269 GCF_040206685.1 Ascaphus truei
AGCGTCCCGTCTCTCACACAGGTATACAGCCCTGCAGGATACAGAGTCCCGTCTCTCACAGGTATACAGCGTCCCGTCTCTCACACCGGTATACAGCCCTGCAGGATACAGCGTCCCGTCTCTCACACAGGTATACAGCGTCCCGTCTCACACACAGGTATACAGCGTCCCATCTCTCTCACAGGTATACAGCCCTGCAGGATACAGCGTCCCGTCTCTCTCACAGGTTTACACACCTGCAGGATACAGCGTCCCGTCTCTCACACAGGTATACAGCCCTGCAGGATACAGCGTCCCGTCTCACACACAGGTATACAGCGTCCCGTCTCTCACACAGGTATACAGCCCTGCAGGATACAGCGTCCCGTCTCTCTCACAGGTATACACACCTGCAGGATACAGCGTCCCATCTCTCTCACAGGTATACAGCCCTGCAGGATACAGCGTCCCGTCTCTCTCACAGGTTTACACACCTGCAGGATACAGCGTCCCGTCTCTCACACAGGTATACAGCCCTGCAGGATACAGCGTCCCGTCTCTCACAGGTATACAGCGTCCCGTCTCACACACAGGTATACAGCCCTGCAGGATACAGCGTCCCGTCTCTCTCACAGGTATACACACCTGCAGGATACAGCGTCCCGTCTCTCTCACAGGTATACAGCCCTGCAGGATACAGCGTCCCGTCTCTCACACAGGTATACAGCCCTGCAGGATACAGAGTCCCGTCTCTCACACAGGTATACAGCCCTGCAGGATACAGAGTCCCGTCTCTCACAGGTATACAGCGTCCCGTCTCTCTCACAGGTATACAGCCCTGCAGGATACAGCGTCCCGTCTCTCACACAGGTATACAGCGTCCCGTCTCTCACACAGGTATACAGCCCTGCAGGATACAGAGTCCCGTCTCTCACAGGTATACAGCGTACCGTCTCTCACACAGGTATACAGCCCTGCAGGATACAGCGTCCCATCTCTCACACAGGTATACAGCCCTGCAGGATACAGAGTCCCGTCTCTCACAGGTATACAGCGTCCCGTCTCTCACAGGTATACAGCGTCCCGTCTCTCACACAGGTATACAGCGTCCCGTCTCTCACACAGGTATACAGCGTCCCGTCTCACACACAGGTATACAGCGTCCCATCTCTCACAGGTATACAGCGTCCCGTCTCTCTCACAGGTATACAGCCCTGCAGGATACAGCGTCCCGTCTCTCACACAGGTATACAGCCCTGCAGGATACAGCGTCCCGTCTCTCACACAGGTATACAGCCCTGCAGGATACAGCGTCCCGTCTCTCACACAGGTATACAGCCCTGCAGGATACAGCGTCCCGTCTCTCACACAGGTATACAGCCCTGCAGGATACAGCATCCCGTCTCTCACACAGGTATACAGCGTCCCGTCTCTCACACAGGTATACAGCCCTGCAGGATACAGCGTCCCGTCTCTCACACAGGTATACAGCGTCCCGTCTCACACACAGGTATACAGCGTCCCATCTCTCTCACAGGTATACAGCCCTGCAGGATACAGCGTCCCGTCTCTCACACAGGTATACACACCTGCAGGATACAGCGTCCCGTCTCTCACACAGGTATACAGCTTCCCGTCTCTCTCACAGGTATACAGCCCTGCAGGATACAGAGTCCCGTCTCTCACAGGTATACAGCGTCCCGTCTCACACACAGGTATACAGCCCTGCAGGATACAGCGTCCCGTCTCTCACACAGGTATACAGCCCTGCAGGATACAGCGTCCCGTCTCTCACACAGGTATACAGCCCTGCAGGATACAGCGTCCCGTCTCTCACACAGGTATACAGCGTCCCATCTCTCTCACAGGTATACAGCCCTGCAGGATACAGCGTCCCGTCTCTCACACAGGTATACAGCGTCCCGTCTCTCACACAGGTATACAGCCCTGCAGGATACAGCGTCCCGTCTCTCACACAGGTATACAGCCCTGTAGGATACAGCGTCCCGTCTCACACACAGGTATACAGCCCTGCAGGATACAGCTTCCCGTCTCACACACAGGTATACAGCCCTGCAGGATACAGCGTCCTGTCTCACACACAGGTATACAGCCCTGCAGGATACAGCTTCCCGTCTCACACACAGGTATACAGCCCTGCAGGATACAGAGTCCCGTCTCTCACAGGTATACAGCGTCCCGTCTCTCTCACAGGTATACAGCCCTGCAGGATACAGCGTCCCGTCTCTCACACAGGTATACAGCCCTGCAGGATACAGCTTCCCGTCTCACACACAGGTATACAGCCCTGCAGGATACAGCGTCCCGTCTCACACACAGGTATACAGCGTCCCGTCTCTCACACAGGTATACAGCCCTGCAGGATACAGCGTCCCGTCTCACACACAGGTATACAGCGTCCCGTCTCTCTCACAGGTATACAGCCCTGCAGGATACAGCGTCCCGTCTCACACACAGGTATACAGCGTCCCGTCTCACACACAGGTATACAGCGTCCCGTCTCTCTCACAGGTATACAGCCCTGCAGGATACAGCGTCCCATCTCTCACACAGGTATACAGCGTCCCGTCTCTCTCACAGGTATACAGCCCTGCAGGATACAGCGTCCCGTCTCTCACACAGGTATACAGCGTCCCGTCTCTCACACAGGTATACAGCCCTGCAGGATACAGCGTCCCGTCTCTCACACAGGTATACAGCGTCCCGTCTCTCTCACAGGTATACAGCGTCCCATCTCTCACACAGGTATACAGCCCTGCAGGATACAGCGTCCCGTCTCTCAAAATCTAGCCAAATGAACATAGGCACAAACAGTTACCTAACGATGCCAATATAATAACTTATACGTGCATCAAAACATCTTAAACCATGAAATAATGTGACAGATAAATGGTACCAGTATTACAAGTCCTTAGGTAGGTGTCCACAAGAGATGAATGTCAAAGTCCAACATCACTTGAATCCAATTGGAGATGAGTAGGTGGATATCAGCACATAGAAGAGAAAAGGAAACTAGAAAACATAGTGTAATACTGCAGGGCAATAAGCGGGGGCGGGGGAATAACGGGGGCGGGGGAATAACGGGGGCGGGGGAATAACGGGGGCGGGGGAATAACGGGGGCGGGGGAATAACGGGGGCGGGGGAATAACAGGGCGGGGGAATAACGGGGGCGGGGGAATAACGGGGGCGGGGGAATAACGGGGGCGGGGGAATAACGGGGGGGGGGGAGGAATGGTGAGTTCCCTAAAAAACATTCCCCATCATTCCCCCGCCCCCCCCCGTTATTCCCCTGCCCCCGTTAATTCCCCCCCCCGTTATTCCCCAGCCCCCGTTATTCCCCAGCCCCCATTATTCCGCCCCCCCCCGTTATTCCCCCGCCCCCCCCCGTTATTCCCCCGCCCGCCCCGTTATTCCCCCGCCCCCGTTATTCCCCCGCCCCCGTTATTCCCCCGCCCTGTTATTCCCCCGCCCCCGTTATTCCCCCGCCCCCGCTTATTGCCCTGCTGTATTACACTATGTTTTCTAGTTTCCTTTTCTCTTACATGTGCTGATATCCACCTACTCATCTCCAATTGGATTCAAGTGATGTTGGACTTTGACATTCATCTCTTATGGACACCTACCTAAGGACTTGTAATACTGGTACCATTTATCTGTCACATTATTTCATGGTTTAAGATGTTTTGATGCACGTATAAGTTATTATATTGGCATCGTTAGGTAACTGTGCCTATGTTCTTCATCAAGATAGTACACAGCAACAATCTCTCTCATAGGTGTGATACACACACACACACACACACACACACACACACACACACACACACACACACAATATGGTGAAACAATTAGGCGCTCCTACACACCCAATCCGATAGGTATTATATTCAAGTGACACAAATATTTCAGTGGGACAATATATATATATTTTGTGACTTTATAAAATACACAATGGGATAAGTGCGCAGTGAAAATAAGCGCGGTTGCAACTCGCTGCTCTGGTCGGGCGTCTTCGCTGGTCCCGGGGGAGCGCAGACGAGAGACACTTCTAAGGGCAGATGTTTAAACCAAGCGACTTTCTATTTTATCTGGGCTGCTGTGCGGCGCCTACTCACAATGTGGCAACAAAAGGAGGACACGAAGAGCAAGGAGAGACGGATCCGCACCGGTGGAACGGACACGAAGAGCAAGGAGAGACGTATCCGCACCGTGGGAACGGACACGGAGAGCAAGGAGAGACGGATCCGCACCGTGGGAACGGACACGGAGAGCAAGGAGAGACGGATCCGCACCGTGGGAACGGACACGAAGAGCAAGGAGAGACGGCTCCGCACCGTGGGAACGGACACGAAGAGCAAGGAGAGACGGATCCGCACCGTGGGAACGGACACGAAGAGCAAGGAGAGACGGATCCGCACCGTGGGAACGGACACGAAGAGCAAGGAGAGACGGATCCGCACCGTGGGAACGGACACGAAGAGCAAGGAGAGACGGCTCCGCACCGTGGGAACGGACACGAAGAGCAAGGAGAGACGGATCCGCACCGTGGGAACGGACACGAAGAGCAAGGAGAGACGGATCCGCACCGTGGGAACGGACACGGAGAGCAAGGAGAGACGGATCCGCACCGTGGGAACGGACACGAAGAGCAAGGAGAGACGGATCCGCACCGTGGGAACGGACACGCAGAGCAAGGAGAGACGGCTCCGCACCGTGGGAACGGACACGCAGAGCAAGGAGAGACGGCGCACCGTGGGAACGGACACGGAGAGCAAGGAGAGACGGATCCGCACCGTGGGAACGGACACGAAGAGCAAGGAGAGACGGATCCGCACCGTGGGAACGGACACGAAGAGCAAGGAGAGACGGATCCGCACCGTGGGAACGGACACGAAGAGCAAGGAGAGACGGATCCGCACCGTGGGAACGGACACGAAGAGCAAGGAGAGACGGATCCGCACCGTGGGAACGGACACGGAGAGCAAGGAGAGACGGATCCGCACCGTGGGAACGGACACGAAGAGCAAGGAGAGACGGATCCGCACCGTGGGAACGGACACGAAGAGCAAGGAGAGACGGATCCGCACCGTGGGAACGGACACGGAGAGCAAGGAGAGACGGATCCGCACCGTGGGAACGGACACGCAGAGCAAGGAGAGACGGATCCGCACCGTGGGAACGGACACGAAGAGCAAGGAGAGACGGATCCGCACCGTGGGAACGGACACGAAGAGCAAGGAGAGACGGATCCGCACCGTGGGAACGGACACGAAGAGCAAGGAGAGACGGATCCGCACCGTGGGAACGGACACGGAGAGCAAGGAGAGACGGATCCGCACCGTGGGAACGGACACGAAGAGCAAGGAGAGACGGATCCGCACCGTGGGAACGGACACGAAGAGCAAGGAGAGGCGGATCCGCACCGTGGGAACGGACACGAAGAGCAAGGAGAGACGGATCCGCACCGTGGGAACGGACACGGAGAGCAAGGAGAGACGGATCCGCACCGTGGGAACGGACACGAAGAGCAAGGAGAGACGGATCCGCACCGTGGGAACGGACACGAAGAGCAAGGAGAGACGGATCCGCACCGTGGGAACGGACACGGAGAGCAAGGAGAGACGGATCCGCACCGTGGGAACGGACACGAAGAGCAAGGAGAGACGGCTCCGCACCGTGGGAACGGACACGGAGAGCAAGGAGAGACGGCTCCGCACCGTGGGAACGGACACGGAGAGCAAGGAGAGACGGATCCGCACCGTGGGAACGGACACGAAGAGCAAGGAGAGACGGATCCGCACCGTGGGAACGGACACGAAGAGCAAGGAGAGACGGATCCGCACCGTGGGAACGGACACGCAGAGCAAGGAGAGACGGATCCGCACCGTGGGAACGGACACGAAGAGCAAGGAGAGACGGCGCACCGTGGGAACGGACACGAAGAGCAAGGAGAGACGGCTCCGCACCGTGGGAACGGACACGGAGAGCAAGGAGAGACGGATCCGCACCGTGGGAACGGACACGAAGAGCAAGGAGAGACGGATCCGCACCGTGGGAACGGACACGAAGAGCAAGGAGAGACGGATCCGCACCGTGGGAACGGACACGAAGAGCAAGGAGAGACGGATCCGCACCGTGGGAACGGACACGGAGAGCAAGGAGAGACGGATCCGCACCGTGGGAACGGACACGAAGAGCAAGGAGAGACGGATCCGCACCGTGGGAACGGACACGAAGAGCAAGGAGAGACGGATCCGCACCGTGGGAACGGACACGAAGAGCAAGGAGAGACGGATCCGCACCGTGGGAACGGACACGAAGAGTAAGGAGAGACGGATCCGCACCGTGGGAACGGACACGCAGAGCAAGGAGAGACGGATCCGCACCGTGGGAACGGACACGAAGAGCAAGGAGAGACGGATCCGCACCGTGGGAACGGACACGAAGAGCAAGGAGAGACGGATCCGCACCGTGGGAACGGACACGAAGAGCAAGGAGAGACGTATCCGCACCGTGGGAACGGACACGAAGAGCAAGGAGAGACGGATCCGCACCGTGGGAACGGACACGAAGAGTCAGCAGAGACGGATCCGCACCGTGGGAACGGACACGAAGAGCAAGGAGAGACGGATCCGCACCGTGGGAACGGACACGAAGAGCAAGGAGAGCCGGATCCGCACCGTGGAAGAAGAACCGGACACGAAGAGCAAGGAGAGACGGATCCGCACCGTGGGAACGGACACGCAGAGCAAGGAGAGACGGATCCGCACCGTGGGAACGGACACGAAGAGCAAGGAGAGACGGATCCGCACCGTGGGAACGGACACGAAGAGTCAGCAGAGACGGATCCGCACCGTGGGAACGGACACGAAGAGCAAGGAGAGACGGATCCGCACCGTGGGAACGGACACGAAGAGCAAGGAGAGCCGGATCCGCACCGTGGGAACGGACACGAAGAGCAAGGAGAGACGGATCCGCACCGTGGGAACGGACACGCAGAGCAAGGAGAGACGGATCCGCACCGTGGGAACGGACACGAAGAGCAAGGAGAGACGGATCCGCACCGTGGGAACGGACACGGAGAGCAAGGAGAGACGGCTCCGCACCGTGGGAACGGACACGAAGAGCAAGGAGAGACGGATCCGCACCGTGGGAACGGACACGCAGAGCAAGGAGAGACGGATCCGCACCGTGGGAACGGACACGGAGAGCAAGGAGAGACGGATCCGCACCGTGGGAACGGACACGAAGAGCAAGGAGAGACGGATCCGCACCGTGGGAACGGACACGGAGAGCAAGGAGAGACGGATCCGCACCGTGGGAACGGACACGGAGAGCAAGGAGAGACGGAACCGCACCGTGGGAACGGACACGAAGAGCAAGGAGAGACGGATCCGCACCGTGGGAACGGACACGGAGAGCAAGGAGAGACGGATCCGCACCGTGGGAACGGACACGGAGAGCAAGGAGAGACGGCTCCGCACCGTGGGAACGGACACGAAGAGCAAGGAGAGACGGATCCGCACCGTGGGAACGGACACGAAGAGCAAGGAGAGACGGATCCGCACCGTGGGAACGGACACGAAGAGCAAGGAGAGCCGGATCCGCACCGTGGGAACGGACACGCAGAGCAAGGAGAGACGGATCCGCACCGTGGGAACGGACACGAAGAGCAAGGAGAGACGGATCCGCACCGTGGGAACGGACACGAAGAGCAAGGAGAGACGGATCCGCACCGTGGGAACGGACACGGAGAGCAAGGAGAGACGGATCCGCACCGTGGGAACGGACACGAAGAGCAAGGAGAGACGGCTCCGCACCGTGGGAACGGACACGCAGAGCAAGGAGAGACGGATCCGCACCGTGGGAACGGACACGGAGAGCAAGGAGAGACGGATCCGCACCGTGGGAACGGACACGAAGAGCAAGGAGAGACGGATCCGCACCGTGGGAACGGACACGAAGAGCAAGGAGAGACGGATCCGCACCGTGGGAACGGACACGGAGAGCAAGGAGAGACGGAACCGCACCGTGGGAACGGACACGAAGAGCAAGGAGAGACGGATCCGCACCGTGGGAACGGACACGGAGAGCAAGGAGAGACGGATCCGCACCGTGGGAACGGACACGAAGAGCAAGGAGAGACGGATCCGCACCGTGGGAACGGACACGGAGAGCAAGGAGAGACGGATCCGCACCGTGGGAACGGACACGGAGAGCAAGGAGAGACGGATCCGCACCGTGGGAACGGACACGAAGAGCAAGGAGAGACGGATCCGCACCGTGGGAACGGACACGGAGAGCAAGGAGAGACGGATCCGCACCGTGGGAACGGACACGAAGAGCAAGGAGAGACGGATCCGCACCGTGGGAACGGACACGAAGAGCAAGGAGAGCCGGATCCGCACCGTGGGAACGGACACGCAGAGCAAGGAGAGACGGATCCGCACCGTGGGAACGGACACGAAGAGCAAGGAGAGACGGATCCGCACCGTGGGAACGGACACGAAGAGCAAGGAGAGACGGATCCGCACCGTGGGAACGGACACGGAGAGCAAGGAGAGACGGATCCGCACCGTGGGAACGGACACGAAGAGCAAGGAGAGACGGCTCCGCACCGTGGGAACGGACACGCAGAGCAAGGAGAGACGGATCCGCACCGTGGGAACGGACACGGAGAGCAAGGAGAGACGGATCCGCACCGTGGGAACGGACACGGAGAGCAAGGAGAGACGGATCCGCACCGTGGGAACGGACACGAAGAGCAAGGAGAGACGGATCCGCACCGTGGGAACGGACACGAAGAGCAAGGAGAGACGGATCCGCACCGTGGGAACGGACACGAAGAGCAAGGAGAGACGGATCCGCACCGTGGGAACGGACACGAAGAGCAAGGAGAGACGGCTCCGCACCGTGGGAACGGACAAGGAGAGCAAGGAGAGACGGCTCCGCACCGTGGGAACGGACACGAAGAGCAAGGAGAGACGGATTCGCACCGTGGGAACGGACACGGAGAGCAAGGAGAGACGGATCCGCACCGTGGGAACGGACACGAAGAGCAAGGAGAGACGGATCCGCACCGTGGGAACGGACACGAAGAGCAAGGAGAGACGGCTCCGCACCGTGGGAACGGACACGAAGAGCAAGGAGAGACGGCTCCGCACCGTGGGAACGGACACGAAGAGCAAGGAGAGACGGCGCACCGTGGGAACGGACACGAAGAGCAAGGAGAGCCGGATCCGCACCGTGGGAACGGACACGAAGAGCAAGGAGAGACGGCTCCGCACCGTGGGAACGGACACGGAGAGCAAGGAGAGACGGATCCGCACCGTGGGAACGGACACGAAGAGCAAGGAGAGACGGCTCCGCACCGTGGGAACGGACACGAAGAGCAAGGAGAGACGGATCCGCACCGTGGGAACGGACACGGAGAGCAAGGAGAGACGGATCCGCACCGTGGGAACGGACACGGAGAGCAAGGAGAGACGGATCCGCACCGTGGGAACGGACACGGAGAGCAAGGAGAGACGGATCCGCACCGTGGGAACGGACACGAAGAGCAAGGAGAGACGGCGCACCGTGGGAACGGACACGAAGAGCAAGGAGAGACGGATCCGCACCGTGGGAACGTACAAGGAGAGCAAGGAGAGACGGATCCGCACCGTGGGAACGGACACGAAGAGCAAGGAGAGACGGCTCCGCACCGTGGGAACGGACAAGGAGAGCAAGGAGAGACGGATCCGCACCGTGGGAACGGACAAGTAGAGCAAGGAGAGACGGACCCGCACCGTGGGAACGGACACGAAGAGCAAGGAGAGACGGCTCCGCACCGTGGGAACGGACAAGGAGAGCAAGGAGAGACGGCTCCGCACCGTGGGAACGGACACGAAGAGCAAGGAGAGACGGCTCCGCACCGTGGGAACGGACAAGGAGAGCAAGGAGAGACGGATCCGCACCGTGGGAACTGACAAGGAGAGCAAGGAGAGACGGATCCGCACCGTGGGAACGGACACGGAGAGCAAGGAGAGACGGATCCGCACCGTGGGAACGGACACGGAGAGCAAGGAGAGACGGATCCGCACCGTGGGAACGGACACGGAGAGCAAGGAGAGACGGATCCGCACCGTGGGAACGGACACGAAGAGCAAGGAGAGCCGGATCCGCACCGTGGGAACGGACACGAAGAGCAAGGAGAGCCGGATCCGCACCGTGGGAACGGACACGAAGAGCAAGGAGAGACGGCGCACCGTGGGAACGGACACGAAGAGCAAGGAGAGACGGATCCGCACCGTGGGAACGGACACGGAGAGTCAGCAGAGACGGATCCGCACCGTGGGAACGGACACGGAGAGCAAGGAGAGACGGATCAGCACCGTGGGAACGGACACGAAGAGCAAGGAGAGACGGATCCGCACCGTGGGAACGGACACGGAGAGCAAGGAGAGACGGATCCGCACCGTGGGAACGGACACGGAGAGCAAGGAGAGACGGATCCGCACCGTGGGAACGGACACGGAGAGCAAGGAGAGACGGATCAGCACCGTGGGAACGGACACGAAGAGCAAGGAGAGACGGATCCGCACCGTGGGAACGGACACGGAGAGCAAGGAGAGACGGATCCGCACCGTGGGAACGGACACGGAGAGCAAGGAGAGCCGGATCCGCACCGTGGGAACGGACACGAAGAGCAAGGAGAGACGGCTCCGCACCGTGGGAACGGACAAGGAGAGCAAGGAGAGACGGATCCGCACCGTGGGAACGGACAAGTAGAGCAAGGAGAGACGGACCCGCACCGTGGGAACGGACACGAAGAGCAAGGAGAGACGGCTCCGCACCGTGGGAACGGACAAGGAGAGCAAGGAGAGACGGCTCCGCACCGTGGGAACGGACACGAAGAGCAAGGAGAGACGGCGCACCGTGGGAACGGACACGAAGAGCAAGGAGAGACGGATCCGCACCGTGGGAAGAACGGACACGGAGAGCAAGGAGAGACGGATCCGCACCGTGGGAACGGACACGAAGAGCAAGGAGAGACGGCGCACCGTGGGAACGGACACGGAGAGCAAGGAGAGACGGATCCGCACCGTGGGAACGGACACGGAGAGCAAGGAGAGACGGATCCGCACCGTGGGAACGGACACGAAGAGCAAGGAGAGACGGCTCCGCACCGTGGGAACGGACAAGGAGAGCAAGGAGAGACGGATCCGCACCGTGGGAACGGACAAGTAGAGCAAGGAGAGACGGACCCGCACCGTGGGAACGGACACGAAGAGCAAGGAGAGACGGCTCCGCACCGTGGGAACGGACAAGGAGAGCAAGGAGAGACGGCTCCGCACCGTGGGAACGGACACGAAGAGCAAGGAGAGACGGCGCACCGTGGGAACGGACACGAAGAGCAAGGAGAGACGGATCCGCACCGTGGGAACGGACAAGGAGAGCAAGGAGAGACGGATCCGCACCGTGGGAACGGACACGAAGAGCAAGGAGAGACGGCTCCGCACCGTGGGAACGGACAAGGAGAGCAAGGAGAGACGGATCCGCACCGTGGGAACGGACAAGGAGAGCAAGGAGAGACGGATCCGCACCGTGGGAACGGACACGGAGAGCAAGGAGAGACGGATCCGCACCGTGGGAACGGACACGGAGAGCAAGGAGAGACGGATCCGCACCGTGGGAACGGACACGGAGAGCAAGGAGAGACGGATCCGCACCGTGGGAACGGACACGAAGAGCAAGGAGAGACGGATCCGCACCGTGGGAACGGACACGAAGAGCAAGGAGAGCCGGATCCGCACCGTGGGAACGGACACGAAGAGCAAGGAGAGACGGCGCACCGTGGGAACGGACACGAAGAGCAAGGAGAGACGGATCCGCACCGTGGGAACGGACACGGAGAGTCAGCAGAGACGGATCCGCACCGTGGGAACGGACACGGAGAGCAAGGAGAGACGGATCAGCACCGTGGGAACGGACACGAAGAGCAAGGAGAGACGGATCCGCACCGTGGGAACGGACACGGAGAGCAAGGAGAGACGGATCCGCACCGTGGGAACGGACACGGAGAGCAAGGAGAGACGGATCCGCACCGTGGGAACGGACACGAAGAGCAAGGAGAGACGGCGCACCGTGGGAACGGACACGAAGAGCAAGGAGAGACGGATCCGCACCGTGGGAACGGACACGAAGAGCAAGGAGAGACAGATCCGCACCGTGGGAACGGACACGAAGAGCAAGGAGAGACGGATCCGCACCGTGGGAACGGACACGAAGAGCAAGGAGAGACGGATCCGCACCGTGGGAACGGACACGAAGAGCAAGGAGAGACGGATCCGCACCGTGGGAACGGACACGCAGAGCAAGGAGAGACGGATCCGCACCGTGGGAACGGACACGAAGAGCAAGGAGAGACGGATCCGCACCGTGGGAACGGACACGAAGAGCAAGGAGAGACGGATCCGCACCGTGGGAACGGACACGCAGAGCAAGGAGAGACGGATCCGCACCGTGGGAACGGACACGAAGAGCAAGGAGAGACGGATCCGCACCGTGGGAACGGACACGGAGAGCAAGGAGAGACGGATCCGCACCGTGGGAACGGACACGCAGAGCAAGGAGAGACGGATCCGCACCGTGGGAACGGACACGGAGAGCAAGGAGAGACGGATCCGCACCGTGGGAACGGACACGGAGAGCAAGGAGAGACGGATCCGCACCGTGGGAACGGACACGGAGAGCAAGGAGAGACGGATCCGCACCGTGGGAACGGACACGAAGAGCAAGGAGAGACGGCTCCGCACCGTGGGAACGGACACGAAGAGCAAGGAGAGACGGATCCGCACCGTGGGAACGGACACGCAGAGCAAGGAGAGACGGATCCGCACCGTGGGAACGGACACGCAGAGCAAGGAGAGCCGGATCCGCACCGTGGGAACGGACACGAAGAGCAAGGAGAGACGGATCCGCACCGTGGGAACGGACACGGAGAGCAAGGAGAGACGGCTCTGCACCGTGGGAACGGACACGGAGAGTACGGAGAGACGGATCCGCACCGTGGGAACGGACACGAAGAGCAAGGAGAGACGGATCCGCACCGTGGGAACGGACACGAAGAGCAAGGAGAGACGGATCCGCACCGTGGGAACGGACACGAAGAGCAAGGAGAGACGGATCCGCACCGTGGGAACGGACTCGAGAGCAAGGAGAGACGGATCCGCACCGTGGGAACGGACACGAAGAGCAAGGAGAGACGGATCCGCACCGTGGGAACGGACACGAAGAGCAAGGAGAGACGGATCCGCACCGTGGGAACGGACACGGAGAGCAAGGAGAGACGGATCCGCACCGTGGAACGGACACGGAGAGCAAGGAGAGACGGATCCGCACCGTGGGAACGGACACGAAGAGCAAGGAGAGACGGATCCGCACCGTGGGAACGGACACGAAGAGCAAGGAGAGACGGATCCGCACCGTGGGAACGGACACGAAGAGCAAGGAGAGACGGATCCGCACCGTGGGAACGGACACGCAGAGCAAGGAGAGACGGCTCCGCACCGTGGGAACGGACACGAAGAGCAAGGAGAGACGGATCCGCACCGTGGGAACGGACACGAAGAGCAAGGAGAGACGGATCCGCACCGTGGGAACGGACACGAAGAGCAAGGAGAGACGGATCCGCACCGTGGGAACGGACACGAAGAGCAAGGAGAGACGGATCCGCACCGTGGGAACGGACACGAAGAGCAAGGAGAGACGGATCCGCACCGTGGGAACGGACACGAAGAGCAAGGAGAGACGGATCCGCACCGTGGGAACGGACACGAAGAGCAAGGAGAGACGGATCCGCACCGTGGGAACGGACACGAAGAGCAAGGAGAGACGGATCCGCACCGTGGGAACGGACACGAAGAGCAAGGAGAGACGGATCCGCACCGTGGGAACGGACACGAAGAGCAAGGAGAGACGGCTCCGCACCGTGGGAACGGACAAGGAGAGCAAGGAGAGACGGCTCCGCACCGTGGGAACGGACACGAAGAGCAAGGAGAGACGGCGCACCGTGGGAACGGACACGAAGAGCAAGGAGAGACGGATCCGCACCGTGGGAACGGACAAGGAGAGCAAGGAGAGACGGATCCGCACCGTGGGAACGGACACGAAGAGCAAGGAGAGACGGCTCCGCACCGTGGGAACGGACAAGGAGAGCAAGGAGAGACGGATCCGCACCGTGGGAACGGACAAGGAGAGCAAGGAGAGACGGATCCGCACCGTGGGAACGGACACGGAGAGCAAGGAGAGACGGATCCGCACCGTGGGAACGGACACGAAGAGCAAGGAGAGACGGATCCGCACCGTGGGAACGGACACGCAGAGCAAGGAGAGACGGATCCGCACCGTGGGAACGGACACGAAGAGCAAGGAGAGACGGATCCGCACCGTGGGAACGGACACGAAGAGCAAGGAGAGACGGCGCACCGTGGGAACGGACACGAAGAGCAAGGAGAGACGGATCCGCACCGTGGGAACGGACACGGAGAGTCAGCAGAGACGGATCCGCACCGTGGGAACGGACACGGAGAGCAAGGAGAGACGGATCCGCACCGTGGGAACGGACACGAAGAGCAAGGAGAGACGGATCCGCACCGTGGGAACGGACACAAAGAGCAAGGAGAGACGGATCCGCACCGTGGGAACGGACACGAAGAGCAAGGAGAGACGGCGCACCGTGGGAACGGACACGAAGAGCAAGGAGAGACGGATCCGCACCGTGGGAACGGACACGAAGAGTCAGCAGAGACGGATCCGCACCGTGGGAACGGACACGAAGAGCAAGGAGAGACGGCTCCGCACCGTGGGAACGGACACGGAGAGCAAGGAGAGACGGATCCGCACCGTGGGAACGGACACGGAGAGCAAGGAGAGACGGATCCGCACCGTGGGAACGGACACGAAGAGCAAGGAGAGACGGATCCGCACCGTGGGAAAGGACACGGAGAGCAAGGAGAGACGGATCCGCACCGTGGGAACGGACACGGAGAGCAAGGAGAGACGGATCCGCACCGTGGGAACGGACACGAAGAGCAAGGAGAGACGGATCCGCACCGTGGGAACGGACACGGAGAGCAAGGAGAGACGGAACCGCACCGTGGGAACGGACACGGAGAGCAAGGAGAGACGGATCCGCACCGTGGGAACGGACACGGAGAGCAAGGAGAGACGGATCCGCACCGTGGGAACGGACACGGAGAGCAAGGAGAGACGGATCCGCACCGTGGGAACGGACACGAAGAGCAAGGAGAGACGGATCCGCACCGTGGGAACGGACACGAAGAGCAAGGAGAGACGGATCCGCACCGTGGGAACGGACACGCAGAGCAAGGAGAGACGGATCCGCACCGTGGGAACGGACACGCAGAGCAAGGAGAGACGGATCCGCACCGTGGGAACGGACACGAAGAGCAAGGAGAGACGGATCCGCACCGTGGGAACGGACACGAAGAGCAAGGAGAGACGGATCCGCACCGTGGGAACGGACACGAAGAGCAAGGAGAGACGGCGCACCGTGGGAACGGACACGAAGAGCAAGGAGAGACGGATCCGCACCGTGGGAACGGACACGGAGAGCAAGGAGAGACGGCTCCGCACCGTGGGAACGGACACGAAGAGCAAGGAGAGACGGATCCGCACCGTGGGAACGGACACGAAGAGCAAGGAGAGACGGCGCACCGTGGGAACGGACACGAAGAGCAAGGAGAGACGGATCCGCACCGTGGGAACGGACACGCAGAGCAAGAAGAGACGGATCCGCACCGTGGGAACGGACACGCAGAGCAAGGAGAGACGGATCCGCACCGTGGGAACGGACACGAAGAGCAAGGAGAGACGGCTCCGCACCGTGGGAACGGACACGAAGAGCAAGGAGAGACGGATCCGCACCGTGGGAACGGACACGAAGAGCAAGGAGAGACGGATCCGCACCGTGGGAACGGACACGGAGAGCAAGGAGACGGATCCGCACCGTGGGAACGGACACGGAGAGCAAGGAGAGACGGATCCGCACCGTGGGAACGGACACGCAGAGCAAGGAGAGACGGATCCGCACAGTGGAACGGACACGAAGAGCAAGGAGAGACGGATCCGCACCGTGGGAACGGACACGGAGAGCAAGGAGAGACGGATCCACACCGTGGGAACGGAGACGGAGTGCAAGGAGAGACGGATCCGCACCGTGGGAACGGACACGCAGAGCAAGGAGAGACGGATCCGCACCGTGGGAACGGACACGAAGAGCAAGGAGAGACGGATCCGCACCGTGGGAACGGACACGGAGAGCAAGGAGAGACGGATCCACACCGTGGGAACGGAGACGGAGAGCAAGGAGAGACGGATCCGCACCGTGGGAACGGACACGAAGAGCAAGGAGAGACGGATCCGCACCGTGGGAACGGACACGAAGAGCAAGGAGAGACGGCTCCGCACCGTGGGAACGGACACGAAGAGTAAGGAGAGACGGATCCGCACCGTGGGAACGGACAGGGAGAGCAAGGAGAGACGGATCCGCACCGTGGGAACGGACACGCAGAGCAAGGAGAGACGGATCCGCACCGTGGGAACGGACACGGAGAGCAAGGAGAGACGGCTCCACACCGTGGGAACGGACACGAAGAGCAAGGAGAGACGGATCCGCACCGTGGGAACGGACACGAAGAGCAAGGAGAGACGGATCCGCACCGTGGGAACGGACACGAAGAGCAAGGAGAGACGGATCCGCACCGTGGGAACGGACACGGAGAGCAATGAGAGACGGATCCACACCGTGGGAACGGACACGGAGTGCAAGGAGAGACGGATCCGCACCGTGGGAACGGACACGAAGAGCAAGGAGAGACGGCTCCGCACCGTGGGAACGGACACGAAGAGTAAGGAGAGACGGATCCGCACCGTGGGAACGGACACGGAGAGCAAGGAGAGACGGATCCGCACCGTGGGATCGGACACGCAGAGCAAGGAGAGACGGATCCGCACCGTGGGAACGGACACGGAGAGCAAGGAGAGACGGCTCCACACCGTGGGAACGGACACGAAGAGCAAGGAGAGACGGATCCGCACCGTGGGAACGGACACGAAGAGCAAGGAGAGACGGATCCGCACCGTGGGAACGGACACGAAGAGCAAGGAGAGCCGGATCCGCACCGTGGGAACGGACACGAAGAGCAAGGAGAGACGGATCCGCACCGTGGGAACGGACACGGAGAGCAAGGAGAGACGGCTCCGCACCGTGGGAATGGACACGGAGAGTACGGAGAGACGGATCCGCACCGTGGGAACGGACACGAAGAGCAAGGAGAGACGGATCCGCACCGTGGGAACGGACACGAAGAGCAAGGAGAGACGGATCCGCACCGTGGGAACGGACACGAAGAGCAAGGAGAGCCGGATCCGCACCGTGGGAACGGACACGGAGAGCAATGAGAGACGGATCCACACCGTGGGAACGGACACGAAGAGCAAGGAGAGACGGCGCACCGTGGGAACGGACACGAAGAGCAAGGAGAGACGGATCCGCACCGTGGGAACGGACACGGAGAGCAAGGAGAGATGGCTCCGCACCATGGGAACGGACACGAAGAGCAAGGAGAGACGGATCCGCACCGTGGGAACGGACACGAAGAGCAAGGAGAGACGGCGCACCGTGGGAACGGACACGAAGAGCAAGGAGAGACGGATCCGCACCGTGGGAACGGACACGAAGAGTAAGGAGAGACGGATCCGCACCGTGGGAACGGACACGCAGAGCAAGGAGAGACGGATCCGCACCGTGGGAACGGACACGAAGAGCAAGGAGAGACGGCTCCGCACCGTGGGAACGGACACGAAGAGCAAGGAGAGACGGATCCGCACCGTGGGAACGGACACGAAGAGCAAGGAGAGACGGATCCGCACCGTGGGAACGGACACGGAGAGCAAGGAGAGACGGATCCGCACCGTGGGAACGGACACGGAGAGCAAGGAGAGACGGATCCGCACCGTGGGAACGGACACGCAGAGCAAGGAGAGACGGATCCGCACAGTGGGAACGGACACGAAGAGCAAGGAGAGACGGATCCGCACCGTGGGAACGGACACGGAGAGCAAGGAGAGACGGATCCACACCGTGGGAACGGAGACGGAGTGCAAGGAGAGACGGATCCGCACCGTGGGAACGGACACGCAGAGCAAGGAGAGACGGATCCGCACCGTGGGAACGGACACGAAGAGCAAGGAGAGACGGATCCGCACCGTGGGAACGGACACGGAGAGCAAGGAGAGACGGATCCACACCGTGGGAACGGAGACGGAGTGCAAGGAGAGACGGATCCGCACCGTGGGAACGGACACGAAGAGCAAGGAGAGACGGCTCCGCACCGTGGGAACGGACACGAAGAGTAAGGAGAGACGGATCCGCACCGTGGGAACGGACAGGGAGAGCAAGGAGAGACGGATCCGCACCGTGGGAACGGACACGCAGAGCAAGGAGAGACGGATCCGCACCGTGGGAACGGACACGGAGAGCAAGGAGAGACGGCTCCACACCGTGGGAACGGACACGAAGAGCAAGGAGAGACGGATCCGCACCGTGGGAACGGACACGAAGAGCAAGGAGAGACGGATCCGCACCGTGGGAACGGACACGAAGAGCAAGGAGAGCCGGATCCGCACCGTGGGAACGGACACGGAGAGCAATGAGAGACGGATCCACACCGTGGGAACGGACACGGAGTGCAAGGAGAGACGGATCCGCACCGTGGGAACGGACACGAAGAGCAAGGAGAGACGGCTCCGCACCGTGGGAACGGACACGAAGAGTAAGGAGAGACGGATCCGCACCGTGGGAACGGACACGGAGAGCAAGGAGAGACGGATCCGCACCGTGGGAACGGACACGCAGAGCAAGGAGAGACGGATCCGCACCGTGGGAACGGACACGGAGAGCAAGGAGAGACGGCTCCACACCGTGGGAACGGACACGGAGAGCAAGGAGAGACGGATCCGCACCGTGGGAACGGACACGAAGAGCAAGGAGAGCCGGATCCGCACCGTGGGAACGGACACGAAGAGCAAGGAGAGACGGATCCGCACCGTGGGAACGGACACGGAGAGCAAGGAGAGACGGCTCCGCACCGTGGGAATGGACACGGAGAGTACGGAGAGACGGATCCGCACCGTGGGAACGGACACGAAGAGCAAGGAGAGACGGATCCGCACCGTGGGAACGGACACGAAGAGCAAGGAGAGACGGATCCGCACCGTGGGAACGGACACGAAGAGCAAGGAGAGACGGATCCGCACCGTGGGAACGGACACGAAGAGCAAGGAGAGACGGATCCGCACCGTGGGAACGGACACAAAGAACAAGGAGAGATGGATCCGCACCGTGGGAACGGACACGAAGAGCAAGGAGAGACGGATCCGCACCGTGGGAACGGACACGAAGAGCAAGGAGAGACGGATCCGCACCGTGGGAACGGACACGAAGAGCAAGGAGAGACGGATCCGCACCGTGGGAACGGACACGGAGCGCAAGGAGAGACGGCTCCGCACCGTGGGAACGGACACGGAGAGCAAGGAGAGACGGATCCGCACCGTGGGAACGGACACGCAGAGCAAGGAGAGACGGATCCGCACCGTGGGAACGGACACGGAGAGCAAGGAGAGACGGATCCGCACCGTGGGAACGGACACGGAGAGCAAGGAGAGACGGATCCGCACCGTGGGAACGGACACGAAGAGCAAGGAGAGACGGATCCGCACCGTGGGAACGGACACGAAGAGCAAGGAGAGACGGCTCCGCACCGTGGGAACGGACACGAAGAGCAAGGAGAGACGGATCCGCACCGTGGGAACGGACACAAAGAGTCAGCAGAGACGGATCCGCACCGTGGGAACGGACACGAAGAGCAAGGAGAGACGGATCCGCACCGTGGGAACGGACACGCAGAGCAAGGAGAGACGGCGCACAAGTCGGTGTAAAAATGCCGGTATAATGTGACAGAATTAGGCTGCGCTTTTAGTGCCGGCGCGGCAAAACAAATGTATTGTCGCCGTCGCGAGTGCTTATAGTAGAAGCGGCGCGCGCGGCTTGGTCACGATCACTGGAAGTCAAGTGAATTTTTCCAGCAACCGCAGCGTGACGTCAGAGTCGCCTCGCTGTCGCCGGCACTATAAGCGCAGCTTTAGGGGGGTAATTATTTCAAACATGGCATGTTTAGGGTGCATGTTACCGCTACAGCAATCAGCTGGTCCCGCTCCCTGGACCGCCACAGTTGTCTCCCAATCAGGAAGGTATAGACGTCCTCGTATACGGGTGTATGCGTATACGGGTGTATGCGTATCCGGGTGTATGCGTATACGGGGCGCCGCGAGCAGGTGACAGCGAGTTACACAGCGCAGCTCGCTGGGATCCGGAATGCTTAGTGGGATAGTTGGAACAAACACACATCTCCCACACTGTCAGCGGAGGGACTCGGTACCCTTCATGTAGCCGTAATGCTCTTGGTGCAGGGGTGTAGCTATAGCCCAGGCAAAGTCTGGGGGCCCATGCTCTTGGGAGGCCCGCCGACAAGACAGAGAGCAGGGACATTTGGTCTAGCCGACAACCACAGACGTCAGGGCCCCCTTCCTCCTCCAGTCGCCTTAACAGCAACTTGCCGTCTGTATCGGGAGCAGGGAGAGGCGGGGGGGATTGCTGAGACCAGGCAGCAGAGGCTGGGGGTGGGGGGGAGAAGAGGGGGGGGGGGATTGCAGAGAGCAGGCAGCAGAGGCTGGGGGAGAGGGGGGGGGGGAGCAGGCAGCAGAGGCTGGGGGGAGGCAGGGGGGATTTCAGAGCAGGCAGCAGAGGCTGGGGAGGTGGGTTTTTTTATTTTATTTTAGAGAGCAGGCAGCAGAGACTGGGGGGGAATTGTATATTTGTGGGGGGATATTGTGTGGGTGTGTGGGGCCAGGGGGTGGAGGGTGAAATTAATGTGGAGGGGAGGATTGAGGGAGCTGGATTGATTGTGGAAAGAGGGGGGTTACTGAGAGATTGGGGAGAAGAGTGTGAGAGGGAAAAGGGGGTGTAAGAGGGGGAGAGAAATACATGAGGAGAGAGGGGTGAATAGAGGCAGTGAGGCGGTGTAAATGAAGGGGGGGCTCTCAAGGCCGCCCACACGCTGGGGATGGGGGGGGGGGGGGGAAGAGTCTACAGAATACGTTTCTGAAAGAAAATTTGCCCGTGGGTCCACACATGTCTAACTACGCCACTGTCCTGCTGCCAATAGCGGTATCACTGACGTCATTTTATCAAAAGCGACCCTCCAGCGCTGACTCAGTGGAACTAACTGCAGGCTCCGTATGAGCTAATCAGTGGAGTGGGAACAGAAGGCAAATGTCCCAATACATACATAAAATATTCCTACGCGTTTCGTAGAGCAGGTCCACCAGGGAATACCTTTAGTACAGAGATGCAAGTGATATTTAAACCCCGTGCCTACAGACGATTGGTCGCTCAGGGAAGTGTATCCGACCAATCGCTGCTCGATCAGAGGTTACACAGGTGTATACATAATTACAATCATTATCAACAAACACAAATACAATTTATTAACAATATACATTTAAAGAACACACATTCTAAGATACACAATGTTATCTTTGGAAATGATGATTGTAATTATGTATACAGCTGTGTAACCTCTGATCGAGCAGCGATTGGTCGGATACACTTCCCTGAGCGACCAATCGTCTGTAGGCACGGGGTTTAAATATCACTTGCATCTCTGTACTAAAGGTATTCCCTGGTGAAGTAGACCTGCTCTACGAAACGCGTAGGAATATTTTATGTATGTATTGGGGCATTTGCCTTATGTTCCCACTTCCCTGTTTAGGCCTGCGGTTAGTTCCACTGAGTCAGCGCTGGAGGGTCGCTAATGATCCAAATTACATCAGTGATACCGCTATTGGCACCAGGAGCATTACGTCTACGTCAAGGGTACCAAGTCCCTCCGCCGACAGTGTGGGAGATGTGTGTTTGTTCCAACTATCCCACTAAGTATTCCGGATCCCAGCGAGCTGCGCTGTGTAACTCGCTGTCACCTGCTATCGGCGCCCCGGATACGCATACACCCGTATACGAATACACCCGTACACGCATACACCCGTAACATGTCCCTAAACAAGCCATGTTTGAAAGATTGGATCTTTTGTACGAGCAATAATTACCACCCTACTTCTGTCGCATTATAGCCACGTTTTTACACTGTGTGCGCGTCTCTTCTTTTCATCACAATGTGGCAGGTTAATTTGGGCACACCGGGACCTTAGAAATCTTGTTCTTTGGGGATTGGGCAGTTGGTACCTCAATGTATAAAAGAAATTTAAAAAATCTCCGTAAACATTGGGATATTTTGAAAAATGATTCCATCCTGCGAGATCGTACCCCTGGTAGGCCCCGTGTTATATTCAAGGAGGCGAGGAACCTAAAAGAAAAGCTATCCCCAAGCACACTAACAACAAATTCAACAAAGACAGGGTGGGTAGCACAGAGTAAAGGTTATTATGGGGGTACAGAGACAGGGTGGGTAGCACAGAGTAAAGGTTATTATGGGGGTACAACACAGACAGGGTGGGTAGCACAGAGTAAAGGTTATTATGGGGGTACAACACAGACAGGGTGGGTAGCACAGAGTAAAGGTTATTATGGGGGTACAACACAGACAGGGTGGGTAGCACAGAGCAAAGGTTATTATGGGGGTACAACACAGACAGGGTGGGTAGCACAGAGTAAAGGTTATTATGGGGGTACAACACAGACAGGGTGGGTAGCACAGAGTAAAGGTTATTATGGGGGTACAACACAGACAGGGTGGGTAGCACAGAGTAAAGGTTATTATGGGGGTACAACACAGACAGGGTGGGTAGCACAGAGCAAAGGTTATTATGGGGGTACAACACAGACAGGGTGGTAGCACAGAGTAAAGGTTATTATGGGGGTACAACACAGACAGGGTGGGTAGCACAGAGTAAAGGTTATTATGGGGGTACAACAAAGACAGGGTGGGTAGCACAGAGGAAAGGTTATTATGGGGGTACAACAAAGACAGGGTGGGTATCACAGAGTAAAGGTTATTATGGGGGTACAACAAAGACAGGGTGGGTAGCACAGAGTAAAGGTTATTATGGGGGTACAACAAAGACAGGGTGGGTAGCACAGAGGAAAGGTTATTATGGGGGTACAACAAAGACAGGGTGGGTAGCACAGAGTAAAGGTTATTATGGGGGTACAACAAAGACAGGGTGGGTAGCACAGAGTAAAGGTTATTATGGGGGTACAACAAAGACAGGGTGGGTAGCACAGAGTAAAGGTTATTATGGGGGTACAACACAGACAGGGTGGGTAGCACAGAGTAAAGGTTATTATGGGGGTACAACAAAGACAGGGTGGGTAGCACAGAGTAAAGGTTATTATGGGGGTACATTCTAAGGCTACGGCCCCCCGTGTTTACTGTGGCGCGTGCACAGATAAAAGCTGCGATATGCAGTCTGTAGGGGAGTGATGGGATGCGCGGGGGTGTGGCCATGAATGGGGGGCTCGGACATGACGGGGCATAGCTGCCCCTCCATTGGCTGCCGGCCAACCACATGATCGCGGCACGGAAAGACAAAATTGTTGTCTCCCCTGCCAGCGGACGCGCCATCATGATGCGTGAGCGCACAACACGTGCAAATCTACTGGGGCCTGCCCAATGGAGCTGTACCTGGTGTGCGTCGCACACGGCCATCGCGCGCCACACCGTGGCCACTGGGGACCTATCCTTCCAGCTACGTCAGCCCGTCACACCTCGCTCAACGCCTCCCCTAACACACCGAGCACAAGGAAACTACACGGGGCGAGAACCGCGTTTCCTGCCCCTGTGGTGTGTCCGGCGCCCCCATACTGCAGTTACATGGGGGCTGGCCTTCAGGGAAAGAACGCCTGCTCACCCCTACTCCTCATCAGGTTGTACATTGTAATGGATTCTACCGACACCGGTGAGTGAGATTTTAATGTAGCTTTCCATAATTATGTTTAACTAGCTGAGAGACCCGGCGTTGCCCGGGATGTAATGCGCGCGCGCGTCAGTCGGTGGGTGTGCGCGCGGACGTCAGTCGGTGGGTGTGCGCGCGGACGTCAGTCGGTGGGCGTGCGCGCGGACGTCAGTGGGTGGGCGTGCGCGCGGACGTCAGTGGGTGGGCGTGCGCGCGGGCGTCAGTGGGTGGGCGTGCGCGCGGGCGTCAGTGGGTGGGCGTGCGCGCGGGCGTCAGTGGGTGGGCGTGCGCGCGGGCGTCAGTGGGTGGGCGTGCGCGCGGGCGGCAGTGGGTGGCCGTGCGCGCGGCAGTGGGTGGCCGTGCGCGCGGCAGTGGGTGGGCGCGCACGTCAGTGGGTGGGCGGGCGCGCGCGTCAGTGGGTGGGCGCGCGCGTCAGTGGGTGGGCACGCGCGTCAGTGGGTGGGCACGCGCGTCAGTGGGTGGGCACGCGCGTCAGTGGGTGGGCGGGCGCGCGCGTCAGTGGGTGGGCGTGCGTCAGTGGGTGGGCGCGCGCGTCAGTGGGTGGGCGCGCGCGTCAGTGGGTGGGCGCGCGTCAGTGGGTAGGCGCGCGCGTCAGTGGGTGGGCGCGCGCGTCAGTGGGTGGGCGGGCGCGCGCGTCAGTGGGTGGGCGTGCGTCAGTGGGTGGGCGCGCGCGTCAGTGGGTGGGTGGGCGCGCGCGTCAGTGGGTGGGCGGGCGCGCGCGTCAGTGGGTGGGCGGGCGCGCGCGTCAGTGGGTGGGCGGGCGCGCGCGTCAGTGGGTGGGCGCGCGTCAGTGGGTGGGCGCGCGCGTCAGTGGGTGGGCGCGCGCGTCAGTGGGTGGGCGCGCGCGTCAGTGGGTGGGCGCGCGCGTCAGTGGGTGGGCGCGCGCGTCAGTGGGTGGGCGCGCGCGTCAGTGGGTGGGCGCGCGCGTCAGTGGGTGGGCGCGCGCGTCAGTGGGTGGGCGCGCGCGTCAGTGGGTGGGCGCGCGCGTCAGTGGGTGGGCGCGCGCGTCAGTGGGTGGGCGCGCGCGTCAGTGGGTGGGCGCGCGCGTCAGTGGGTGGGCGCGCGCGTCAGTGGGTGGGCGCGCGCGTGCGTCAGTGGGTGGGCGCGCGCGTCAGTGGGTGGGCGCGTGCGTCAGTGGGTGGGCGTGCGTCAGTGGGTGGGCGTGCGTCAGTGGGTGGGCGTGCGTCAGTGGGTGGGCGTGCGCGTCAGTGGGTGGGCGTGCGCGTCAGTGGGTGGGCGTGCGCGTCAGTGGGTGGGCGTGCGTCAGTGGGTGGGCGTGCGCGTCAGTGGGTGGGCGTGCGTCAGTGGGTGGGCGTGCGTCAGTGGGTGGGCGTGCGTCAGTGGGTGGGCGTGCGTCAGTGGATGGGCGTGCGCGTCAGTGGGTGGGCGTGCGTCAGTGGGTGGGCGTGCGCGTCAGTGGGTGGGCGTGCGCGTCAGTGGGTGGGCGTGCGCGTCAGTGGGTGGGCGTGCGTCAGTGGGTGGGCGTGCGTCAGTGGGTGGGCGTGCGTCAGTGGGTGGGCGTGCGTCAGTGGGTGGGCGTGCGTCAGTGGGTGGGCGTGCGCGCGCGTCAGTGGGTGGGCGTGCGCGCGCGTCAGTCGGTGGGCGTGCGCGCGCGTCAGTCGGTGGGCGTGCGCGCGCGTCAGTCGGTGGGCGTGCGCGCGCGTCAGTCGGTGGGTGTGCGTCAGTCGGTGGGTGTGCGCGCGCGTCAGTCGGTGGGTGCGTGGGTGGGAGACGGTTGGTGACTTACCTTGACCGGGTGGTGGTTCCTGGCGGCAGACGGTTCCCCTTCTGGCACTGATATCCCCGTGGCATGTGGCTGGGGCAGGAGGGGGTGGGCAAGAGTGGCAGGCTGGGCACTTCATGGCTCCCAAATGTGTGCAGGGGCAAGAAATGGCGGCGTGCAGGAGACACGCGGCCGCCCCAGCGCGAGCTTACTCTCCCCCGGCGTCACCCACCCCAAACACACCACCACAGCCCTCCTGCTGTGCTGGAGGCTACACCGCGCGGGGAACCTGCGCACCCGGCCCCCGATTACGGCCGGAGCCCCCATCCCAACCGGCAGCCAACAGTAGCCGGACCACTGGGGGAGAAGGCAGCACCGCCGCGCGGGAGACAGGCGGGAGACACGCGCTCCCGGCCGAGCACACCGACCATCTGCTGTGATGGAGGCGGGACTGCGCGGGCAACGCGCGCCCCCCATCCGTCGAGCGGGAGGGGATCAAGCGGCCGCACCAACGGCTCCCAGGCATCATAAGCGCACGGTGGTCCAGCTGACGGGGGAGAGTGAGGGGCACCGGGAGGGGATTGTGTGTGTGTGTGTGTGTCCCTTGGCCCGTCACTCCGCCTCAGGCCAATGAGAGGTGTGTGGGGGCGGGCCAAGGGACCAATAAGATTTCCCCTAGGGACACCGGACAGACAGACATCCAGACAGGCATACAGTGCTTTCAATTATATGGTATAAGATTAAATGGAATTACGCTATGGAGCACACCGACACCGCTACGGTCCCCAGCGATATCAAAGCCGGATTTGGGGTGCAAGGACGGGCAGCGGCGGTGATTGACAAGTCAAGTCACCTCTGCGCCATTCAGCGAGGAGGATCCTCATTGGAGAGGATGAGGCGTGCGAGGGCGAAGTTAGATGGAGAGCACCCGAACTCTGCCCGCCGCTTGTGTGTGAGTGTGAGAGAGTGAATGAGAAAGAGACGTGACACGCTGAGCCCGAGGTCCCGGACACACACACACACACACACACACACACGATATGTGTACATCACACTGACACACACACACACACACACACACACGATATGTGTACATCACACTGACACACACACACACACACACACACGATATGTGTACATCACACTGACACACACACACACACACACATAGATGTGTACATCACACTGACACACACACACACACACATAGATGTGTACATCACACTGACACACACACACACACACATAGATGTGTACATCACACTGACACATGTACATCACACAGATGTGTACATCACACTGACACACACACACACACGTGTACATCACACTGACACACACACACACACATGTACATCACACTGACACACACACACACACACACGTGTACATCACACTGACACACACACACACACGTGTACATCACACTGACACACACACACACGTGTACATCACACTGACACACACACAGATACGTGTATATCACACTGACACTGACACACACACACAGATGTGGACATCACACACACACACACCACACTGCCTGTGCAGTGTTGTCTGACCTAGATGGAGAGCAACCGAACTCTGCCCGCCGCTTGTGTGTGTGTAAGAGAGTGAATGAGAGAGAGATGTGACACGCTGAGCCCGAGGTCCCAGACAGACAGACACACACACACACACAGACACACACAATCACACAGACACACACACACACACAGATGTGGACATCACACAGACACAGACACAGACACACACATCATACAGAGACACACACACACACAGATGTGGACATCACAGAGAGACACACACACACACACACACACACACACACACACAGAGGTGGACATCACACAGACACACACACACACACACACACACACAGAGAGGTGGACATCACACAGACACACACACACAGATGTGGACATCACACAGACACACAGATGTGGACATCACACAGACACACACATACACAGATGTGGACATCACACACACACACACACACACAGATGTGGACATCACACACACACACAGATGTGGACATCACACACACACACAGATGTGGACATCACACACACACACACACACACACACACACACAGATGTGGACATCACACACACACACACAGATGTGGACATCACACACACACACAGATGTGGACATCACACACACACACAGATGTGGACATCACACAGACACACACAGATGTGGACATCACACACACACATGTGGACATCACACACACAGATGTGGACATTACACACACAGATGTGGACATCACACAGACACACACAGATGTGGACATCACACTGACACAGACAAACAGATATGTGTACATCACACTGACACAGAGATATGTGTACATCACACTGAGACACACAGATATGTGTACATCACACTGAGACACACAGATATGTGTACATCACACTGACACACTGACACACAGATGTGTACATCTCACTGACACACACACAGATGTGTACATCTCACTGACACACACACAGATGTGTACATCACACTGAAACACACACACACACAGATGTCTACATCATACTGACACACACACACACACAGATGTGTACATCACACTGACACTGACACACACACTGCCTGTGCAGTGTTGTCTGACCTAGATGGAGAGCACCCGAACTCTGCCCGCCGCTTGTGTGTGTGTAAGAGAGTGAATGAGAGAGAGATGTGACACGCTGAGCCCGAGGTCCCAGACAGACAGACAGACACACACACACAGAGATGTGGACATCACACACACACACACACACACACACACACACACACACACACACACACACACACACACACACACGGACATCACAGAGACACACAGATGTGGACATCACACACACACACACACACAGATGTGGACATCACACAGACACACACAGATGTGGACATCACACAGACACACACAGATGTGGACATCACACAGACACACACAGATGTGGACATCACACACACACACACACAGATGTGGACATTACACAGACACACAGATGTGGACATCACACAGACACACACAGATGTGGACATCACACTGACACAGACAAACAGATATGTGTACATCACACTGACACAGAGACACACAGATATGTGTACATCACACTGAGACACACAGATATGTGTACATCACACTGAGACACACAGATATGTGTACATCACACCGAGACACACAGATATGTGTACATCACACCGAGACACACAGATATGTGTACATCACACTCAGAGACACAGATATGTGTACATCACACTGAGACACACAGATGTGTACATCACACTGACACACTGACACACAGATGTGTACATCTCACTGACACACACACAGATGTGTACATCTCACTGACACACACACAGATGTGTACATCACACTGAAACACACACACACACAGATGTCTACATCATACTGACACACACACACACACACAGATGTGTACATCACACTGACACTGACACACACACTGCCTGTGCAGTGTTGTCTGACCTAGATGGAGAGCACCCGAACTCTGCCCGCCGCGTGTGTGTGTGTGTGTGTGTGTGTGTGTGTGTGTGTGTGTGTGTGTGTGTGTGAGAGAGTGAATGAGAGAGAGATGTGACACGCTGAGCCCGAGGTCCCGGACACACACACACACACGGAGATGTGTACATCACACACATGTGTAACACACACACACACACACACACACACACACACACACACACACACACACACACACACACCTTGTCTCACCTCCAGATCCTGCTCCGGAAACACGTGATCCCAGTTAATACAATTAACTTCCGGGAAACAGAGCGCCCAGGGGACAGGAAGCGAGAGTTGGAGCGGGGAGATGTGACAGACCGGAAACCGAGGCGTGGAAAGTGACTACTACCATAGAGAGGCGGAGTTGAGACAGAGAGCACTTCCGGGGAGGTCGGAGTCCGCATTAATACCATAGAGAGGCCGACAATATCGCATAGGCAGTCAGCCCATATACCATAGAGAGGCAGCACTAATACCATAGACAGTCAGCCCATATATCATAGAGAGGCAGCACTAATACCATAGACAGTCAGCCCATATACCATAGAGAGGCAGCACTAATACCATAGACAGTCAGCCCATATACCATAGAGAGGCAGCACTAATACCATAGACAGTCAGCCCATATACCATAGAGAGGCAGCACTAATACCATAGACAGCCCATATATCATAGAGAGGCAGCACTAATACCATAGAGAGGCAGCACTAATACCATAGACAGTCAGCCCATATACCATAGAGAGGCAGCACTAATACCATAGACAGCCCATATACCATAGAGGCAGCACTAATACCATAGACAGTCAGCCCATATACCATAGAGAGGCAGCACTAATACCATAGACAGCCCATATATCATAGAGAGGCAGCACTAATACCATACAGAGGCCGCAACAATATCGCATAGACAGTCCATATATCATAGAGAGGCAGCACTAATACCATAGAGTCAGCACATATACCATAGAGAGGCAGCACTAATACCATAGACAGTCAGCACATATACCATAGAGAGGCAGCACTAATACCATAGACCGTCACACATTTTTAACTCCTCCCTCTGCTCTGGAACCTTTCCCTCCTCCTTCAAGCATGCAACAGTTATACCATTACTCAAAAACAGCAAGCTTGACCCTACCTGTCTTTCTAACTATCGACCTGTCTCCCTCCTGCCTTTTGCCTCAAAACTCCTTGAACGTCTTGTATTCTCTCGCTTGCTCCATTTTCTCAACACCCATTCTCTCCTAGACCCTCTACAATCTGGCTTCCGCACTGCTCACTCCACCGAAATAGCCCTCACTAAAATAACTAATGACCTCAATGCTGCCAAAGACAGAGGTCATTACACTCTGCTCATATTACTCGACCTCTCTGCAGCATTTGACACCGTGGATCACCCTATTCTCCTTCACATTCTCCATACTCTTGGCATTCGGAACAAAGCTCTATCCTGGATCTCATCCTACCTCTCCCATCGTACTTTCAGTGTCTCTTCTGCTAACACCTCCTCCTCCTCTATCGATCTCTCTGTGGAGGAACCCCAGGGCTCTGTCCTGGGTCCTCTTCTCTTTTCTCTTTACACACTTTCTCTAGGTGACCTAATCACATCTCTTGGGTTTAAATATCACCTCTATGCTGACGACACTCAAATTTACTTTTCAACCCCTGACCTTACACCTGCTGTACAGACCAAAGTTTCGGAATGTCTCTCTGCGATATCATCCTGGATGGCCTCCGCCGCCTTAAACTTAACATGGCAAAAACCGAGCTCCTCATACTTCGTCCCAAACCTGTCCCTACTACATCCTTCCACATTACTGTTGGTAGTACTGTCATTCACCCAGTAGCCCAAGCACGCTGCCTAGGGGTCACACTCGACTCCTCTCACATTAAAAATGTTTCTAAAACCTGTCCTTTCTCCTCCGCAATATTACAAAGATACTGTCACGATGGACACAACTATTATCAACACATTTATATTTTGGGTTTAGATTGAGCATACAAGTTGAGAAAAATAAATTGTCATTTATTTCCTTACTAGACAGACACACGACAACCTTAGAATACACTTAATAAAAACACTTACTGAATAGGGAAACTGGATAGAATGTCCAGAAAAGTGCAAAGCACCAGAATATTGGCCTTTAAATTGCTGTCTTTTTGCAAAGGTGCAAATTGCCAGCCCAATCCTTCTGTGAGTAGTGCAAAGTTATTTCTGGTCCATTGGGGTCTGATAGATACCCCCCAGCACTCACAGAGTCCTGACGCAGAGTTCTGTTCTTGGTTCCGATGTGATAAGACTCTGCGTTCCAGGATTGTTCTGCTGCTCTTGTCCGCTATTAGAAGCGTGATGGAAATCCGTTCACATTGTAGAATGGAAAACGAAAGACAATGGGGATAGCCTGGGTGGCATGTATATAGGGTTTGAAAGCCTATCCCCAACATACCCACCCAATCCCCCTCGTGGGAATTTTCTCATTCCCCAATCCCCTACTTGCCCACAGTTTGGAGAGTGGGCACTCTAGGGATTTCCTGTTCACACAGAGTCTGTGCGACAATGCCACCTTGGCTACTTAGCATTGGTGCACTCCCCTCTTTACCTGGCCACTCTCAGGCTGGGAGGGAAACTCAGGGTGTGAGCTAGCCCAGATGGTCAACAGGATTTCCTATTTAGCATCCATTCTGGCCAATTTACACATCCTGACTCTGGGGCTTTAATGTGCAACACTTCCCGAGACTCACAGGCGTTGGCCCAGCATGTGATCTTTGAAGTTTGCATAGGAAATTGACCCAGTTCATAGGTGTCAAAACATTTGGTTCTTGTGTGCATTTTAATGACAGGAGAAAAAATAAACTTCCTCCTTCTTGTCCCTTTTAAAACCTGCAGTAAAAATACACTTAATTGAAAATACATGTTCCCCTTATCTCACAATTATATTTTTCATGTGTGTGTGTATTCTGGACCCAGGGTCATGTCTAGGGTATGAATGGACCCAGATAGCTTCAACTCAGCCCCCTTTCCAAAGCACACCAAGTCCTGTTATATTTTCTTCACTTTATTAGAAAAGCAGCAGTAAATACAGGCACTTGTGGATGTAATGTTGTGTTGGGAGTGTGCTTCTCTATAGGTGCTTCGTAGTTAAGGGCAGGTGAAAAGGATAAGGCCTTGCCGGGAGAAGAAAACATAGAAGGGTACTCACTCTGCCAGTGTCAGGAAGCAAAAGACAGTGGGTACTGCTTGTGACACAGGGATAGGGGTCAGGCTAAACTAACTGTCAGCAGGGGACGGGGGAATGAAAAAGCACATTAACTATGAGGACTGGAGATGTTGCAAGGGCAACCAGGGGTGTGACAGACTGGAGGGAAAAGGCAACATAATGTATCCAATTCATCTGCACTGGGAGTGAAACTGCAAGGAAAGCTGACATCCAAATACAGCTAACAGTCAGAGCTGCCAAGGGAAAGGGGGGGGGGGTGAAACAGAGAAGACAGAAATGGATATTTCTGTTCCAGGACACTCCCCATCTGGTATCTGGAGATACCACTATATTAGAATTTTGTGAACATATGTAAAATGCAAAACAATACATAACATCGTATTCACAAAACAATGCGAAAGTCCATGTCCACACAACGATGCGATACCGGCCGGTATCACTAGTTTCAAAGTCCTTTGGCAAAGTCTTTTAGCAAAGGATGTTGGGTGGATGCACTGGTCCAGGTTAGCTGGTTGCACCACAATGTCTCTCTGTGAAAGTCTCTGGCACTCTGTTCTTCTAAACTTATGGGAGAACAGTCCCTTTGTCTCTGTAGCTTTCACTACAGAGGGCATCACTTTGTGGATGCGCCAGTCGTAGTAGTCTGTAACTCTATCACCTGGTGTTTGGCGGAAGGAGATGACTTTTGGCTCCTTGTTGAAGCGGATCAACACTCCTGGAAGACTGTCTGACAAGCCTGGTGCTGAGCATTGGAGCCGAACGTTACCCAGATCTGACCGGGTTTCTGATGTTGGTGGACACCAGATGATTGGAGGTGCCGGCATTTTTTACCTTCCTTCAGTGAAGGCGCTGGGTTTGCGTGTCTGCTAAGGAATCTCTTCCGCGTGAAGGCCACAATTTGATTCTTGGTCTCCGGCTCCCTTTGTGGGTTGCGGCGGAGCGCGGTGACCCTAGAGATGACATGTTCCTTGTTGTTTGGAAGGCGTCTTCTTGGCGAACCAAATGGTAGCGGGGTCACCCAACTGCCCGATCCATCCTTGAAGAGCTCCTTATCTATTAACCTCAGGAATTCTCTATCTTCCATCGATGGTGCTTGCTTGTCATCATCCCTTGTTGTCTGGAACGGTGTGCACCCTAAGTCATCGGTACGTTTCTCTTGCACGAGAACGTCTCCGTATATTTTGACGATACGCCTTTGTGTCTCTTTGTTAACTGCCTTCAGGAGGTTTCTTTCTCCCTGGACATGACGAAGAACAGTCTCTTTTGTCCTTGTAAATCCTTTTGTGAAATGTCTCTGCGACTGTCTCCTTTTACGTGTGTGAAATAACAGTCTTTTTGCCCCTGTAGTTTCACCTGCAGGGTGCAATCCTTTGCGGCTACGCCAGCCGTGGCAGCTGGCTGCTTTGTCGCTTGACATTCTGTGGAGAGGAATGGCTGTACGTCCTAGCTGTGCCATTGCTCGCAGGAGGACCGTCCGATTGTTTACTTTCCTTTGGATGATCCCTTTGTCGGTCACCTTTGGGAGGTTACTTTCTTCCTTCAGTGGAGTCGACTCATCATCCTTAGGCCTCGGACATGGTCAAAAAGACCATGCTGAGGCGCGCTGAGGCGCGCTGAGGCGCGCTGAGCCGCGCTGAGGGGAAACATTATCCATATCAGCGCGGCTTTAGAGGGCGCTTCCGCAGGCGTGCGGAGGCGTGTGGAAATGCAGGAGACAGGCAAGTTTACATTTTGCCGCTCATGCAAGCGCAGGACCGGTCATGTGACTGCCAGAAGCCAATGCCAGTCCGTGACGTCGGCGCCGTGACGTGGTGCCCTAGCCCCGCCTCCCGCCCTGCCTCCATGCCAGTCTCCCGCCCTGCCTCCATGCCAGCCTCCCGCCCTGTCTCCATGCCAGCCTCCCGCCCTGCCTCCATGCCAGCCTCCCACCCTGCCTCCATGCCAGTCTCCCGCCCTGCCTCCATGCCAGTCTCCCGCCCTGCCTCCATGCCAGTCTCCCGCCCTGCCTCCATGCCAGTCTCCCGCCCTGCCTCCATGCCAGCCTCCCGCCCTGCCTCCATGCCAGCCTCCCGCCCTGCCTCCATGCCAGTCTCCCGCCCTGCCTCCATGCCAGTCTCCCGCCCTGCCTCCATGCCAGCCTCCCGCCCTGCCTCCATGCCAGCCTCCCGCCCTGCCTCCATGCCAGCCTCCCGCCCTGCCTCCATGCCAGTCTCCCGCCCTGCCTCCATGCCAGTCTCCCGCCCTGCCTCCATGCCAGTCTCCCGCCCTGCCTCCATGCCAGTCTCCCGCCCTGCCTCCATGCCCGCCTCCCGCCCTGCCTCCATGCCAGTCTCCCGCCCTGCCTCCATGCCAGTCTCCCGCCCTGCCTCCATGCCAGTCTCCCGCCCTGCCTCCATGCCAGTCTCCCGCCCTGCCTCCATGCCAGTCTCCCGCCCTGCCTCCATGCCAGCCTCCCGCCCTGCCTCCATGCCAGCCTCCCGCCCTGCCTCCATGCCAGTCTCCCGCCCTGCCTCCATGCCAGCCTCCCGCCCTGCCTCCATGCCAGTCTCCCGCCCTGCCTCCATGCCAGTCTCCCGCCCTGCCTCCATGCCAGCCTCCCGCCCTGCCTCCATGCCAGTCTCCCGCCCTGCCTCCATGCCAGCCTCCCGCCCTGCCTCCATGCCAGTCTCCCGCCCTGCCTCCATGCCAGTCTCCCGCCCTGCCTCCATGCCAGTCTCCCGCCCTGCCTCCATGCCAGTCTCCCGCCCTGCCTCCATGCCAGCCTCCCGCCCTGCCTCCATGCCAGTCTCCCGCCCTGCCTCCATGCCAGCCTCCCGCCCGGCTTCCACCCTGCACACAAGCGCGCTCGCTGACGCTCATGCAGGGACAAGAAAAATCTCCTGTGTGAGCAGGTGAGCATGAGCGTCAGCGCTGCCCAGCGCTCTTCACTACACTATGTCCCAGGCCTTAGTTGTCTGGACTACTGAGCATCCTAGGTCATTGTCACATTCCCCAGATGTGAAGATGTTTTTGTTGATCTCAGGGGTATGACCTTGTCTCTTCTCCTCACTTGGCCTTCCTGTCACTTGGAGATGGCCAAGACATGGTTCGGAGAGAGATGTGTGTCCACATTCTGTTATCGCTGTTCTGCGGGCGTCAACATAGTCTGGTTCGTGCCCTTTGTCAGTGCACACGTTGCCCACTATCACCCATCCTAGGTCAAGTCTTTGGGCGAATGGAGCATTGTGGGGTCCGTTGCGCTGTTTACGGACTTTGTACACCCTCAGGATGTCCCTACCGAGCAGCAGCAAGATCTTGGCGCCTTGTTCTACCGGCGGGATGTAGTTGGCTATCCATCTGAGGTGTGGGTGATGGCGTGCCACGTCTGGTGTGGGAATCTCATCCCTGTTTGCCGCCATGTGGTTGCACTCGATGAGTGTGGGGAGAGCTATCTCCACTCTGTTGTCCACTGAACGTATAATGTAGCCATTTGCTCTTCTCCCTGTTGTCTCAGTTAACCCTGCACAGGTTCTGAGGGTGTAGGGTGAGGCATTGTCTTGTTTGTTGAACATGTCAAAGAATTCTGACCTGACCAATGACTGGTTGCTCTGGTCGTCGATGATAGCATACATCCTTTTAGCCGTTTCAGGTTGTTCCTGGGGGTGCACCGTAACAAGGCATATTTTGGAGCAGGACCCTTTGTCACATCCTTTTCCGCAAACCTCGGTGCACTGAGACGTGACAGATGTTGGCTCTCCTTCTCCTTCCTCCCCGCTATGCTCCGCTATGGAGGATGGGTTGTTGAGTTGGTGGAGTGTCAGCGCCTCTGGATGTAGCGATGTTACGTGCTTGTCACTTTTGTACACTACACACTTGATGGCCTCTTTACAGTCTTTGGCCAGGTAGTTGTGGAATCGCAGCACCTGAAGCAAACTCCGAATTCTCAGAGTAACTTCTTGCGTTCCTCTAGGGACTTCATCCTGAACCCAAAGCACCTGTTAAGTGGGTGTGGCTTCTTGTGTATGGGACATTCCCTGTTTGGGTCCCTTGGTTTCTTGTCTCCGGCGACCGACTGGTCGGGAGTTGTTTGGGTCGCGGGGGGCACGTCCATCCTGTGGACCGAGATAGGCGTTCTAGCATTACGTATCTCGCCGCTGGCCTTTCATTCCTCAGGTTGCTTGCACTGTATGTGGTCTGCCACGTAAGATGAAACTGGGATCGTTACTTGTCCTTGCTGCTTCGCGAATGAAGCTCAAGAAGAATGGGGAGGGAAGGCGACTTGCTTCTCCCTTTTGTATTTGGAGCCTTGTGACGTCCATCTTTCCTGGAGGTTGTAGGGTAGCTTCTCCAAGATGGGTCTCACTCCGTGAGCTGAGTCTAGGACGTTAAGACCTGTTAGGGATTGGTCTGTTCTTGCAAACTCCAGCTCCTGCAGCAGATCTCCAAGCTCTCGTAACTTCGAGTAGTCTTTGGCTGTGATTCTAGGAAAGTTGTCAACGCTTTTGAAGAGTGCGTCTTCAACCGCTTTGGGGCTACCGTAGCACTCCTCTAGCCTTTCCCATAACAAGTCAAGACCTACTTGGGGGTGGTTCACATTTGCTGCCCTGAGTCTCTTCGCATGTTCTATGGATTTTTCCCCCAGCAATTTGGTTAGCAGGCTGAGTTCTTCCCTTGCGGAGAAGCCCAGGCTCTTGATTGCGTCCTTGAATGTGAACTTCCATATTCGGTAGTTCTCAGGATGGTCGTCAAAGTTGGTAAGTCCTGTTTGCACCATGTCAAGCCGGATTATGTACTTGCCCATGTCTGTCAGGCCTTAGGTATCGGCGTGTTGGTCGCGTTCGGGGGTAGTTGCCGGGAGGGTCCTTGCGGTCGCCTCTTCCTTGGCGTGGACGTGTGAGGACTGCTGGTCAGTTTGAGGGGCTGTGTTTTCCCGTATGGGTGTACCTGGATTGCGAGCCTGTTGTAGTGCATCCGTGTGCGCGCTGGCGTGTGGATCACTGTTGCGGCTGTGGCTATCCCAGGTAGCGTGTACCCTTGAAGGAACAGCGTCTTCTCCATGTGGACCTAGCAAGTCTTCGGTGTCTGTGGAGTCGCTCCCACCGTGTTGAGATGGTGCGCTGGTGTTTACACTGAAGAGGCTCCTTCATAGTCCTCAGTGCGTTGGACTGGATCCTCTGAGGCGATCCGTCTGTACGGTTGCTCCCCGCCATCCTGTCTCGCAGCTGCTTCTAAGACTTCGGCTTGGGCTATGGCGGCTTCTCTTTCTTGATTTAGGGCTTCTAGTTCTGCATCAAATTCGGCCTTCCTACGCACAGCGGCTGCGGTGTTGGCAGTGGCTGCAGCGGCGGCTGTCTGCTCTTGCTCTTCTATGCGCGCTCTCTCTGCCCTTATGGCTGCCTCTTTCCGACTATATTCGGCCCTAGCACGTGCGGCATCTGTGGTGGCTTGCGCCTTGGTAGCGCTTGCGCTGGACGCATTAGATCGCATGGATTTTGCTGACCTTGACGAATGCCTGGATGTGCTGGAGCGCTGCGATGCGGTCTCCAGGAGGAGCTCTTTTCTCTCACTTTGGGCGTCCATGATGGCGGTCTGCACGATGCCATCACGTTCTAGGTCAATCGCTTTTTGCAGGTCGCGTTCCTGCAGGCTGTCTCCCATGTTAGTCCTTGTCAGATAGGTGAAATACGCTTGTGACAGCGCTACGTAACGTCTGTGGCAAGACTTAATCTAAGTAATAGCTTGCTTGATCTGACTTTCCTGATCGCTAACGTCCGCCACATTACTCATTTCAAATTCAGTGTTCTGAAAAAGTGATATAAAGGCGCAAACAACTTAAATGAAAGTGTAAAATAATAGTAAATTAAGTGGTATCAGTGAAGTAATTTAAATCTTAAAACCCAGGTCAAACCCTCTGGTGGGACCTGTTTCACGGGTTCCAAGGTGTATGACAATTTCTCAAACAATCCAGGGGGAAAATATAGGGAAAAAGAAACACAAAACACACAAATAAGTGCAGATGTATGGGAAATTAATTAATAAAGCATATGATGGTTTCTTGGCTCGTATGTCTTGTCTACTCACAGAATATCAGTGAATAAAAAGCAGTTTGCAAATAGGGCTGCTACCCATATGGAATGGTATGGTCAGGATCCCCCTCACAGGCTCAGTCAGCGATGAAGTATAATATCCAGTATGTAGGATGAGAGAGAGAACCATGGGGGAATAGTATATATCAATACTAGACATATTCAGCTCATATCATCTTCATTATTTACATCTGATAAATTATATAATATAATCAATCTGGCTCAAGAGACAGAGACACAATGTTTCCAATATGTTTAACACAAGAATCAACATGTTCCTGATTAGTCTATTTGGAAATCCTAGACACAGACAAAAAATACAACATATTCATGTTTAGCTGAAAAACATAAAGCAGGGAAGGGAGAGAAGCAGAGAGAAAGGGATGTTATTACACGAGGAGCATAATTCATTTAAAAAAAGGTGAGAGATCTATTTCTGCATTTAAACCTCTAGGGGTGAGTGTCTTAAGACGATGGATCCAGAATGTCTCTCTTTTGAGCAATTCGGATCCCCTATCTCCTCCCCTCCAGTGCGGTAACACATGTTCGATGCCTTTAAATTGCAGGCATGTCAGTTCTCCACTATGGAACTCTACAAAGTGATTGGGTATACTGGGGTGTGTCAGTGTTCTCTTTATGCCACTTAGGTGTTCCATAATCCTGGGTCTTATAGGTCGGATTGTTTTGCCTATGTACTGTAACTTGCAGGAACACTCTAGCAGATAAACTACATGGTCTGTCCTGCAAGTCATGAATGTTTCTACAGTAAAGATTTCACCTGTGACATTAGAACTGAATTGAGTCTGATTTGGTGACTTGAACTGACATGCCTTACAGCTTTTACATCCAAAAAAACCCTTTCTGTTCAGCCAATCATTATCTTTGGATTTCATTTCCCTAAGTGCACTCGGGCCAGTTTGTTCTTTAGATTAATGGCTTTTTTGAAAATCACATTTGGTCTTTCTGGAATGTTTTGGCCTAGAATTGGATCATTTTTAAGGATGTCCCAGTGTTTTGTTATTATGCTCCTAATTTTCCCTGCTTCTCTATTGTATCCAGTTAGGAATGCGAAATCAAACCTTCTGTTTGTAGTTGTATCCTTTTGTTTAGGTGTTAGTAAATCGCTCCCCTGGAGTTTATCTGCCCTTTCCATTGCCATGTTTATTGTTTCCCTTTTATATTTCTTTTCCAAAAATCTGTTTTGGATTTTTTCAGATTGTATTTCAAATTGTTCTTTATCAGTACAATTCCTCCATATTCGGGTAAACTGGCTTGATGGCACATTGTCCATCCATCTAGGTAGATGGCAGCTATCTCTTCTAATAAAGTTATTTTTGTCTGTGTCTTTGAAATGTTTTTGTCTTTATCATGTTGTTTTCTATATATATGGTTAAGTCTAGGAAGTTCACTTGCTCGTGATTCCATTCGCTTGTAAATTTCAAATTGTATGTATTTACATTCATCTTATTTAAAAATTCTATCAAAGTCTCTTCCCCCCCCTTCCAAATGAAAAATACATCATTGATGTAACGGCGATAGAGGACAAGGTTCGCGCCAAGCTCCCCCTCCGACCAGATGTTATCTTTTTCCCAATCTGCTACAAACAGATTGGCGTAGCTTGGCGCAAACCTCGTCTCCATCGCTGCCCCACATTTCTGTAAATAAAAAGTGTTCCCATACCAAAAATAATTGTGTTCCAATATGAATTTTATGCTCTCAATAATAAATTCAATCTGTGATTCAGGTATCGTCTCATCCTCCTGTAGAACTCGCCTAACTGCTGCACATCCCTGTGAATGTTGGATAATCGTATAGAGCGATGCAACATCGCATGTTGCTAATATAAAGTGTTTTTCCCATTTCACACGACTCAACAAATTCAATACGTCGACCGTATCTCTCAAATATGATTTTTGTTTGACCACATGATTCTGCAAAAAGGTGTCTATATACATAGAAAGATTAGCTGTAAGTGAGTCAATCCCCGTGACTATTGTTCTGCCTGTGCTCTGCCTGTGCTACAACTGCAACCGCCCTGGTCACATCAGACTAGATCGCCCGGAACCCCTGCGTTCCGGCGGACCCCATCAGGGGCAACGCACCCCAGCTGCGAAGCCGGTAGCCCGCGTGCGGGTGGCTTCCACCAAAGACTCTGGACCGGTCATGGATCCAACTCCCAGCGAGATGTCCCATGCCACACATGTCCCGGTTTCATCGGTGCCTACAGCCAAGAGCGGAGGACATCTCAGCGCGGACCTGCAGCAGATGGACGGCCGGAGCAGACTGTAGAGGGAGAAAGGGGGTGGCCCGGTATTAAAGGGGTTGCACCCCATATGGCCATCCCCTGACCTCACCAGAGAGACGAGGGGTTAACTGGACTGCGGTCCAGGGATGAGGTTTGCACCTTGTTGTACCTTGAAAATGTATGTTCCCCTGTTCCCATGTTTCATTATAAGCATGTATTTTAATGTTTTAAAGTGCATTTCTGTATCTCCAGTTCTGGAGGTCGCAGAGAGTTCATATTTGGGCAATATGTGGAGTCACTGTAGGCATTAAAAACTGGCAACGGTCGACCCACTGAGCCCACCAGAATGGAACTTATTAATATGTGTAGATATTAAAGTGTATATGTATTTTATTTTGGATCTGTTCTGAAAATGCAGATGCCATTTGCTAGGCTAATAAATCATGAAGGGCAGACGGCTGAGTAGCCTAAGCACGGTGATCAAAAGTTAGCTGCCTTGATTGTTACCCAATGTCTAGGGATTAAGTATTAGTCAATCAACAAACTCTGCCAGTCTAATTGTTACCTGAGGGCATGGGTTAGTCTGTTAGTCTGTGTCTCCACATTAGAGAGTGGATACAGATAATTGTTCACCAATAGGCTGTGTTCAATGTTAAGAATAGGGTTGCACAGGTATATAAACTGTGTCAACCCTATAGTTTTTGGTTGTGCTTCTGATACCATCTTGAATGTCACTGGATTGCTGGAGTTGTGCTTCTGATTCCATCTTGAATGTCACTGGACTGCTGGAGAATTGCTAATGGATACTTCTCCATTCCCCAACCCTAAGTAAGTGTTATCTTCTTGCCTGTTAATTGTACTATATTGCTGTGTCCACCTTATTTAAGGAATAAATTATATTTTATTATATCTAAGCCTCGTTCAGTTCAACCCAGATATTTGGTGTTCATTATATCTTGAGTGAACCCAGGTGATTTGAATAGGCGCTAAGATCCCCACAGATAACAAATGCAAATGCAACAAAACAAATTTGAATATAATGATGTGTAACCAAAAAGATACTTCTCAACCTTCCAAGGAATATGCAAGGATTCCCTACAGAAGCAGTCTTGTTTCGGGGTGGGAAGGGAGCGATGCAATCAGGAACACACCATGGAAATAAAGAAAATAAAAACAATAATAGTGCAGTATATCAATGCAATTGGAGCTTAGTAGATGTCTTGGCTCTGTAGAAATTCCTACTTACAACAAGTGTGATAAAAACTGGCAGTGGTCTGACTCAGTCAGTGTTGGTGAAGGTATATTTCACACAGGAAGATAAATTCTGGCTCGGTAGAATTTCAGAACAAACTTCTTGCAGATATCTTTTGCTCAGATCCAGGTGAATTGAGGTGTATATGAAATATATAAACGGACCAATGGTATAGATTGCAAGGACACTTTTATCGCATAGAAATAGAATAGGAAATGTACTTACAATAAGTACAATGATTTGTACACATAACGGTTTCGTGAGACAGTTGAAAAGCTGATCCTGGATGGTGAGGGTTACTCCCGTCCTCCTGCAACTCCAACCTCGCCGCCGATGGATGGCGTCTGACGTCACTTCCGGTAAACGGGTGACGACATCCGGTTGAAGGCGATAGCGACGGACAGCAATGGATCAGCAGTAGAACTCGGTCGTCTTCACTTCGTGGGCAGCTGCAGCAGACTGACTTTCTCAAGCTCTATGCGTTTCGCTGTACATAGACAGCTTCCTCAGGAGCAGATTAACTTCCCTTAAGGGTGGGTCCTATTATATAGTGTCACTGATTGCTATCAATTAACAATTCAATTGAAATAGCTCATCTTCAAATTTAGAAATAGTATATTAACCCGCAGGTTTGCCTATAAATGAGGCACATCACTCTGCGGTTCAAAAAGACATACTAAACATTTAATAAATTTATTCATACAAAATACACATGAACTTAAAAATCAAATACAAATATTAACTAAAAATGGTGATTTAAAGGACTTCACGTGGGTACCTTCCTTTACTTAGTATTGTGTAATGAAGTCTCACTGTAGGAGGCATGCCCCATCCGTGTCCCACGATGCAGGGCTTCCAACACAACCTCTTCTTTCCTTACGTCCGGGCAACACGCGGAAGCTCCCACAGGCCTGGGGAGTACTCCACCGTGGTCCGTTCTTCTCCGGTGCTTCTTCTCTGCACACGCTAATAGGGCAAATTTCCGACTACTGGCCAGTCCTACAATACTCCTCTAATGTGACTGGGACTAACTGTGGCCTGTGGGGAAATATCCTGTCCTAGCCCTAGGCAGCCTGACTTCGGGTGTCTGAATCTCAGGCAGGGGAAGGCACTGAGCACTGCCTATGGTATAAGGGACTCCTGTATAGAGAAGCGGGGAACCCAGGGATAGAGGAGGGATTGACCGGTAAGCGACAGCTAGTAGTGCCCCAGGGGTACCGACAGCAACTGTTACGGGTAGCTCACTCTATTCCGTTAGCGGGTCATCAGGGGGTCAACAGAACGCGAGCCCGGTTATTACAGCGTTACTACTGGCCGGGGGCATCTCGAGATGTGGGCAATTTCTGCCGCTCTTGTGATGCCTGTCAGCGAGTAGGTAAGGCGGGCGACCATGTGAAGGCACCCCTGAAACCCCTACCGGTAATAGGGGAACCCTTCCAGAAAGTAGCAATGGATCTTGTAGGACCCCTCATGATTCCTAGCAGGTCAGGGAAGCGCTACATCCTCACGGTGGTGGATTTTGCCACCCGGTACCCTGAGGCGGTAGCGCTTGGCACCATAGATGCCAAGACAGTGGCAGCAGCTTTGCTGAACATTTTTTCTAGGGTAGGTTTCCCTAGTGAGATCCTAACCGATCAGGGGTCGCAGTTCATGAGTGAACTGTTACATTGTTCTGGGATGCCTGCGGTGTACAGCACCGGCGCACTACCCCTTACCATCCCCAGACAAACGGATTATGTGAGAGGTTTAACAGTACCCTGAAGCAGATGCTTTGGACCTATATAGAGGCGGAGGAGAAAGACTGGGAGATTCACCTGCAGCACTTGCTGTTTGCCTACCGAGAGGTACCGCAGGAATCTAAAGGCTTCTCCCCTTCGAGCTACTATATGGCCGCAGGGTATGTGGACTTCTGGACCTCTTCCATGAGGGATGGGAAGGGGAGGCTACTGCTACTGATGCTTCAGTGATCCAGTATGTAGTAGATCTCTGAGACCGGTTAGAGATGCTTATGGGGGTGGCCCAGGACCACCTCAGGGCCGCTCAGACCAAGCAGAAGAGATGGTATGACCGGAATGCCCGTAGCAGAGAATTCATCCCAGGACAGCAAGTGCTTGTTCTCAAACCCACTCGGGGGAACAAGTTGATGGCTGCCTGGTCGGGACCGTACCCGGTTATCCGAAAGGTGAATGAGTACAACTACGTTGTACAGGTAGAGCCTGAGAGGCACGAGACATATCACATTAATATGTTGAAAGAATACAGAGCACCGAGTATGGGAGCAGTGATGGCCATTTGTAGCCCACTGCTGGAGGATCTGGCGAGCAATGCTTTGCCTGATCTGCTAGGGGAGGCTAGGCAGGGAAACACTGTGGAGCAGGTAGAGATAGGGGCACAGTTGAGTGCTAGGCAGCAGGTAGAAGCCAGGGACATGTTAGCTAAGTTTAGGGCCCTCTTCACTGACATGCCAGGGACCACACATCTCACAAAACACCCAGTGCACACAGGGGATCTGCAGCCACTGCATAAGCACGCTTATAGAGTGTCAGCAGAGGTCAAGACCAGTATGGAGAGGGAGATAGAGGAGATGCTGACCCTAGGGGTAATTACTCCATCCCAGAGTCCTTGGGCAAGCCCGGTAGTTCTAGTCCCTAAGAAGGACAAGACCAACCGGTTTTGTGTGGACTACCGCTTGCTCAACGTTGGGACGGTGTCAGATGTCTACCCCATGCCCCGCATGGATGAGTTACTGGATGAACTCGCGGGGGCAAAGTATCTGACCACTATGGATTTGAGCAAAGGCTATTGGCAAATCCCCCTGACCCTGGAGGCTAGGAAGAAGTCAGCATTCATCACTCCAAGTGGCCTCTATGAGTTTTTGGTGATGCCATTTGGGATGAAGAATGCCCCGGCTACCTTCCAACGCCTGGTCAATAGGTTACTGGAAGGGATGCAGAGCTATGCCAGGGCTTACTTAGATGACATCACTATCTTCAGTAATTCCTGGGACTCCGACTTAGGACATGTAGCTGCAGTGCTGGATAGGATCAGGGAGGCTGGGCTTACCTTGAAACCCGCTAAGTGTATGCTAGAGATGGCAGAGGTCCTGTACTTAGGGCACAGGGTGGGTGGAGGGCACCTCAAACCAGAGCCAGCCAAGGTAGAAGCCATAGTTCAGTGGCCTGTTCCAAAAACCAAGAAACAGGTAATGGCATTTTTGGGCACCGCAGGGTACTACAGGAAGTTTGTCCCACAGTACAGCGCCGTGGCCAAACCCCTGACTGATTTGACTAAGAAGCAACTGCCTGTGCTTATCACCTGGACTCCTGCCTGTGAAACTGCTTTCCAGGCACTGAAAACTGCGCTTGCTGGGGCCCCCATACTGGCTGCCCTGGACTATACCAAACATTTCCTCATACAGACTGATGCCTCGGACTATGGCATTGGGGCTGTGTTGAGCCAAGTGGGGGACGACGGTAGAGCGCACCCTGTGGTGTACCTCAGCCGAAAACTACTCCCCAGAGAAGTGGCCTATGCCACCATTGAGAAAGAGTGCTTGGCCATTGTGTGGGCACTCAAAAAACTCCAGCCCTATGTGTATGGAAGGACATTCACGGTCCTCACAGACCACAACCCCCTGAGTTGGCTGCAGAGGGCATCAGGGGAGAATGCCAAGTTGCTAAGGTGGAGCTTGGCCTTGCAAGAGTTTGAGTTTACTATTCAGCACAAAAAGGGTAGTGAAAACAGCAATGCTGATGGACTTTCATGTCAGGACTACCCCTCTGAGACTGAGTTCGTTAAGGATGCCAGCAGTGCCCCACTCCCCGTTAGGGCCAGTGGGCGACAGGTCACCCATTAAGAAGGGGAGGTGTAGAGGGAGAGGGGGGTTGGCCCGGTATTAAAGGGGTTGCACCCCATATGGCCACCCCCTGACCTCACCAGGGAGGCAAGGGGTTAACTGGACTGCGGTCCAGGAATGTGGCTTACACCTTGTCATGTCAGGAAAATGTATGTTCCCCTGTTCCCATGTTTCATTATAATGTCAGTGTCTGCACCACACACACACACCGGAGAATTTTGTGTTAAAGTATGAAACGGTTTAAGTGGTATTTGTGTATCTCCGGTTCTGAAGGTCGCAGCAGGCTGAAACTTGGATCATATTATGCCCCAGTTCCGGCATTAAGATCTGGAAAGTTTGGACCCACTGGACCCAACGGAACCATTTATTTTAATATGCCTGTGTTTTAACATTAATATTGTATTCCAAGGCGGGGATAAAAACCCGTGCAGATTCCTTCACACAAAGGAATGCAAATGGTTAGGGGGGCGACCCAAAGTCTTGGAACCAAGTACTGATCAAAAGACTCTGCACTCTAACTGTTTACCTGAGGGCGGAGAAGCATCAAACTGGAGTGGTTTGTAAGTGTTATATCTACACTTACAAACAATGAAGATCCTGCCAGATACTTCATCTGGTAGACTGGTCGTCACTTCTGATTTAATTATGGGGCTACAGAAATAAGACCCTCAGAGTCCCAGTACGCATGGGCTAACTAGCTGGGGGGCATGGGTTAAACTGTGTTTCCACGTTAGGGATTGGATACAGATAATTGTTCACCAATAGTCTGAATTCAATGTTAAGAATAGGGTTACAAAGGTATATAAACTGTGTCAACCCTACAATTTTTGTTCTTCTGATTTCATCTTGAAGTGTCACCAGATTGCTGGAGAATTGCTAGCTGATACTTCTCCATTCCCCAACCCTAAGTAAGTGTTACCTTCTTGTCTGTTAATTGTACTATATTGCTGTGTTCAACTTTTTAAGGAATAAATATATTTTTATTATATCTAAGCCTCGTTCAGTTCAACCAAGATATTTGGTGTTTGTTATATTTTGTCATAAGTTACAGTGACATTTTAAAGAGAGTAGCCATCTGTCGTCCGTCCTTGCCTGCATAATCTGAAGAATATAAATAGAGATATAGAATGTATTCCCCGTTCAAAAACGAATGCATAAAATAAATAAATATTATATTATAGATGTTACACCTATGAATACATAATATAGTTATTCATTTAAATATATGCAAATATCAAAATTGGAAATAATGCCTCCTAACCTTCCAAATTCTCTAAGAAACTAAATGTATTTTGTATATCCTAAATTATAAATTGCACAGCAATTAAATTGTGAGATAAAGAAGTACTGTAATTCACGAAACATAAAAAAGCCCCCATATCCTTTGATGGGCCATACATCTCCTTCTCCTTTTCTTGAATAGAAATATTGACTATATTAATAAATTACTATCTAATGACCTCTGGAGGCCATTCCTCTATATATATGTAATACACTCTCTAAAATATATCTGAATAAAGGTCACATAAACATTGAATTGAGTTGCCATTTAAATTCGATTCCCTCTCTGATCACATTATAACTGATATCAGTGATATAAAATAAATAACTGACAAAATGACATTTCATAGATTACCCTCCCCACATAGGGGACTGTACGGTACTGCTATTACTGCTACTATCCATTGTATTGCTGCCTTTCTTTCCCGTTCTCCGTGTGCTGTATTTGTGTACTAATTGCTATCTCTATAACCTTGTTAGATACCATATCTTGCTTACCTATTTGTATTTTAGTGCTATTAGAGCTGATTAGCATATTTAAGTGTTTAATTGTTTGATTATTTGATTGTTTGATTAATCAATTTATGCATGTGAATGGCTATATAAGGGTCACCTGTATACCATTACACACACTCCTGACGAAGCCGAATACAGTTCCTGTCAACTGGGCGAAACGCGTTGAGTGGACCTATTTTGATCTTGGAGGCGATCCGTAGCTCACCAGCCCTGCAGCCGTGACGTCACATTCTCCGACGGGCGCAAGGAGGGGAGTTCCAACTCAGGAATGCGAGCAGTGGAAGCCAACCAAACCCAAGGGAGGCGGCGAGCAGCACGGCGAACCTTCATTTTCACTAAATTGAGTGATACATGTGTAACCCTGCTTCCCCCCCCCCCCCCAGACTCTACGGTGATGTCTAAGGGCAGATTACATGCGTCGTGGTGGTGCCTACCTGTGAGGAACAGGAGGGCCTGAGCTTCCCGCGATGTTATTGGGGAGCCAGGACCGGGCTTCTGGGGTGGTAGCCTCCATGATCTCTTAGTGGTGCAGCGCCTCCATCTTCTATACTCCCAGGAATATGGGACAGGACCTGTATAGAAGAACCCCTTCGGTCCCAGGGTAACAGCCTCCAACTCACACACAGTCTTTGGTACAAAGGATAGTCTCTTTATTGGCAGATCAGCGACTCCCAAATATAGTGGCGTCCAGCAGCCGCAACAACAACAGCAAAGCCTTGCTAATTACTCCGCTCTCCTCCCACACAGATATTTCCTCCTCTCCTTCCCTCCAAGTCTCTCCTCCGACAGGATGGTCTGGGGGCTTCAATACCCCGTGGCCCACCTCCGAGGTTATCCTCGCGGTGGGGCTTGGATTCTCCCCATCACCCCAGGCAGGGGGGTGAGGGGCATTGGGCCACCAGGTCTATAACGCTATCAGCTCTACGCAACGTGGCTGAGTCTCTCCACTCCTCTCTCTGCTCCTGCTCGGCTGCGCAGGGGAGACCGCGATCTCTTCCAACTCCTTGGACCGATCCGCAGGACTCACTCTCAGACAGTCCCACGGCAGACTCGCGGCATACTCGTCACTTACAGGCGTTGGCTGCTAAATATAGAGCTAGCCCCACCTCTCGTGATGTCAGTAGAACCTCCCCTCTTGCTCACGCCTGCAGCAGAGTCCAGGCCTGCATCTACCACTCAGGGCAGGGCTATGAAGGGGGGAAACCCATGATGATTACTGGTGCCTGATCTTAACAGGACTTACTACAGTACAAGGGAGATAGGTATAGCCGGTGCTGTTTACAGGGGGCTACACTCTCCCTATGGTGGAATCCAATGGTCCCCAATTGGACCTATTTTTAGCAGACCCATCCTGCGGCGAACCACCTGGGAAACAGCACACATAACATTGTCATAATACATGGCATGATGAGGTAGCTTAATACAAGTACACCCGGATACTCCCAACATGGATACAGATAGTGCCTGGGATCAGGCTTTCTTACCCGCCGTCCCTTATGATCAGTGACGGTCACAGCGAACGACTGAACCGGCCCGTGCTCAGGCCTGTATGTAACACCGTGCATGTAGATACACCTACCGATGCTCCATATGCGTACTAGCTCACTAATCTTATCCTCATTGTGATACCCTCCCTGACCAAACTTGGTCCGAAGGTATTCCTGGACAGCCTCCCTGAGCCAACTGTCTCGGTTCTCTTCAATTTCCCTCATGATAGGCTCAGGCACATAGGGATACTCATACCCGTGGGATTGCCGGTATCTAGCGACTATGGCCCTGTCAGCTTGACTTAGTTTGGTGAGTTTGCGGTGCCCTGCCCTGCTCGGCAGTACCCAAAATACAGGCTCCTCTGGAGCTACCTCATCGTACAAGATACTGGGGCCTCGAGGTACAATCAGTTTCTGTTCGATCTCCCGAAACTGGTGATCTAACTCATCCTCCATCTCCTGCGGAGTGAAAGAACCAGCCACCCACCAATGGTCTACTACATTATTCTTAATTAATAAGAACCGTGTACGGTCCATCCCCTCGTGGTATCCTGTGAACAAAGGTGCCCACCATTTGTCGTGATGTTCGTACTCTGCGGAATGACTAGTGCGTTCTACATCAGACTCTACCTGTGATGATACACCGGACGTACCCGCATCAGTAGATTGCGAGCAATCTCTCCTCCCTTTGGCATTATAATACGTAGTGGGGTTCATTTTGGGCACCACTTTGCTGGTAGACCAAGCCTCTACTGGAGTGTGAGACCCACGGGCCCTCCCTCTAGCTGCAGGAGAAAACGGCACAGGGTTAGGTACAGGTATAACACTCGAATACGGTATCTCCCCATCAGACCCTTCATCACTCAACTCCCAATCCCGCAAGTCCTTGGAGTATTTGGGGTATTTACATAACTTATCCCTGGTAGGTCCCAGTGGTACCACTCGTGACGGGGCAGGGGCAGTGGCCGGGTCAGTGGAGCTATGGGACGGGGCAGGGGGAACATCCAGGGCATTGTCCAGCAAGCGGGTGATACCACGCCCAATGAACATTTTCTTAGAGGCACTCTCCGCCATACTTCTGGCTTCTTGGGATGGGCCTCGACTCTGTAGGTTAGCCAGGGCAATGGCTGAGTCTATGCTTCGAGAGGAGAACACTCCTCCAGGCTTCTCTTTCCGGTGGAACCGGAAACGACGTCATCAGGATCGCCCGCAGAATCTCCACCCGCTCCGTGGTTGTCACGGGAGACGAGCTTAATAACACATTTATATTTCGTGGGTCCTGATTGAGCAGAACAGGTTGAGCAAAATAAACTGAGATTTATTCCCTTGATAGGCAAACACACGACAACTGCAGAATAACTTAATAATTACACTCACGGGTAGAGAAATAGAGGATAATGTCCAGAAAGGTGCCCAAGCACCAGAAGATTGTCCTTTAAAATTTAGTCCTTTTGCAAATTGCCAAATAAATAGCCAATCCAATCCTTCTGTGAATGTGCAAAGTCTTTTCTGGTTCTCTGGGATTTTCTGAATCCCCAGGGCTAACGAAATCCTGAATCAGGGCAAGTTTCCTTGTTGCGATGTTTTTAACCCCTTGCGTTCTGGAATCGTAGCCGCTTGAAGAAATCAGGTAACAGCAACAGCAACAACACAGGACTAACCCAGGAATGAGGGGTACAGGCCTTTTTAAGGACAAGGGCCTTTGAAGGGATACATTAGCCTCATCCCATTGGCAAGGAATTATCTTCCTCCTATCAGAACCTGCCAGGTCACATGGGCAAATCCTACAGCCAGCTCAGGTATCTCTGAGAATGCTCAGTAAGCAGCTTGGTAGCACTGCTAAGTAAAAAGGGGCCACTCATTTCTGGGGACGCAATGTCTGGAGTTTGGGTCCCGAGGTGTGAAATATCCAGGAGGAGTAACAGGATCTGCTACTCAGAAACATCCTGATTAAGTGACACTTTACGAATCTGGGATCTTTCATCCCAACAGGGGGCTCCTGTATGCATAACATTTGGTCCTTACTGCCTTACAAAGGCAGGCAGACAAAAAAATAGCATCCTGCCTGTACATTTTAAAACAGCAACAGAAAGGCACTTCCCTGCAGGTAGATATTAGCCTGCAAAATGGGGACAGCCATGCATATAGAATTAACCCCTTCATCCCCAACGCGAAATAGGGGTAACCAGCTGAGCCCACTGCCTTTATTAATGCGCTGATTACCCCCATTTTCGCCACAGTGGTCACTCACCGGAAGTGCGTCGAGGACCTGCAGGGGCGGTGGCGGAGCATCCGGTACACGGTCGAACAAGTATGCCTCAAACCTCTCTTTCTTGTTCGCCGGGGTTGCGGTCTGCGCCTGGCGGGAGTAAGGGAGTGGTGGAGTCTCCTTACCACTCCGCTGCTTTTTGATGACATCAGGCTCCTCTGGGATCGTCTCCGTCTCCTTTTCCGCCGCACTGGGAGTCACCACTGCGGTGGGACTCTTACGGGCCTCCGGCCGCACCAGCGCTCGCCGTCGGATGATTTCCGGACTTGTCTGCTCTCTCTTGATGCCTTTGGGGTGGTTCGCCGGTAGGCGCATCGCCACCGATGTCACGCCAGCCTCTTCCTCCGAGGAAATCACGATCGGTTCCTCCACTAGGGAGTCACCTGGTTCTTCGGCGATACAACCAGTGGGTATAGGTACAAAGTAGTCTCGCTCTGGTACCTCCACTGCGGTCGCGCTCTTCAGTTCAATAGCGGGCTGAGCCTTGGTTCCTCCCGCTTGGGTGTAACGGGGAACCAGGGCAGTCTTTTCTTTGCCTTCCGCCACCTCTGTCAATGTTCCCGGAGAGGCACCCCGCGGGGTTCCGAACAAAGGCCACAGCTCGTTCGGCCAAAGGTAAAACGTGCCACATTGAGGGCATCGTGCCTTGGTGCTTGGTACCGCTCCGGGTATCCCGCAGTGAACGCACAAACACCGGAGGTATTCGTGCTCAGCTACCTCCACTACCAGTAAGCCTCCTGGTAATTGGTAAATGGAAGTATTCATCTCGGACATGGTTCGCTCAGGGTTGGAACAGCTCAGTGTTTCAGCTCCTTGCTCCTCGAATGCCAGACAAAAGTGAAGCTCTTCGCTCAGGCTTCCGGTCCCTCCCTTCGCTGGGGAGGACTCTCCTGATTGGCTCTCCTTGTGCCCCCTCCCTCTGGTGGAATCCAGAGGCGGGATCTTTTCTTCTTCAGCGTGACGTGGCCTGGCTTTCTGACCAGTCATGGCACAGGTAGGTGGGCTTTCGGCTTTCGCGCCGCTCCGCTCCCCGTGCAAAGAATCCGGGTTTGGCGCCAGATTATTACACATTTCCAGCCACATTCTCCTTATAGTCTCTGTGCACGATGCACGTGCTTGCTCCAGGCTTGGCGGGAACCGCCATTTTAGATCACTGTTCTTGCTCCGCGGAGCACATGTAGGGATGGACGCCATCTTGGATGAGTCCTCCAAACGTCCATGTGCCCTATCCCCAATGTCTAACTGGTATCTCGTACCTAAACACTGTCTGACTTCCAACTGTGTGCTCTGCATTCTGTTTCTCACTAACTTGAGGTGGCTTGTACCCCAGGCTCAGCGGGCAGGGGGGTGAGGGGCATTGGTCTGCTGGCCCTGACTGTCACACACACCTCAGTGTCCCTGTCAGAGCTGTCCCTGCCTGCTGGCCGTGACTGTCACACACACCTCAGTGCCCCTGTGAGAGCTGTCCCCTGCCTGCTGGCCGTGACTTTTCTGAAGCCAGGGTCACGTTTGATGTGTGAATGGCTCCCGATAGCATTAACTCAGCTCCCTTTTAAGGGCCAGCAGGCAGGGACAGCTCTGACAGGGACACTGAGGTGTGTGTGACAGTCAGGGCCAGCAGGCAGGGGACAGCTCTGACGGACACTGAGGTGTGTGACAGTCAGGGCCAGCAGGCAGGGACAGCTCTGACAGGGACACTGAGGTGTGTGTGACAGTCACGGCCAGCAGGCAGGGACAGCTCTGACAGGGACACTGAGGTGTGTGTGACAGTGACGGCCAGCAGGCAGGGACAGCTCTGACAGGGACACTGAGGTGTGTGTGACAGTCAGGGCCAGCAGGCAGGGGACAGCTCTGACAGGGACACTGGGGTGTGTGTGTGACAGTCAGGGCCAGCAGGCAGGGACAGCTCTGACAGGGACACTGAGGTGTGTGTGACAGTCAGGGCCAGCAGGCAGGGGCAGCTCTGACAGGGACACTGAGGTGTGTGTGACAGTCACGGCCAGCAGGCAGGGACAGCTCTGACAGGGACACTGAGGTGTGTGTGACAGTCAGGGCCAGCAGGCAGGGACAGCTCTGACAGGGACACTGGGGTGTGGGTGACAGTCAGGGACAGCTCTGACAGGGACACTGTGTGTGACAGTCAGGGCCAGCATGCAGGGGACAGCTCTGACAGGGACACTGAGGTGTGTGACAGTCAGGGCCAGCAGGCAGGGACAGCTCTGACAGGGACACTGAGGTGTGTGTGACAGTCAGGGCCAGCAGGCAGGGGCAGCTCTGACAGGGACACTGAGGTGTGTGTGACAGTCACGGCCAGCAGGCAGGGACAGCTCTGACAGGGACACTGAGGTGTGTGTGACAGTCAGGGCCAGCAGGCAGGGACAGCTCTGACAGGGACACTGGGGTGTGGGTGACAGTCAGGGACAGCTCTGACAGGGACACTGTGTGTGACAGTCAGGGCCAGCATGCAGGGGACAGCTCTGACAGGGACACTGAGGTGTGTGACAGTCAGGGCCAGCAGGCAGGGACAGCTCTGACAGGGACACTGAGGTGTGTGTGACAGTCAGGGCCTGTAGGCAGGGGACAGCTCTGACAGGGACACTGAGGTGTGTGTGACAGTCAGGGCCAGCAGGCAGGGGACAGCTCTGACAGGGACACTGAGGTGTGTGTGACAGTCAGGGCCTGCAGGCAGGGGACAGCTCTGACAGGGACACTGAGGTGTGTGTGACAGTCAGGGACAGCAAGCAGATACAGCTCTGACAGGGACACCGAGGTGTGTGTGTGACAGTCAGGGACAGCAGGCAGAGACAGCTCTGACAGGGACACCGAGGTGTGTGTGTGTCAGTCACGGCCAGCAGGCAGGGGACAGCTCTTACAGGGACACTGAGGTGTGTGTGACAGTCAGGGCAAGCAGGAAGGGGACAGCTCTGACAGGGACACTGAGGTGTGTGTGACAGTCAGGGACAGCAGGCAGGGGACAGCTCTCACAGGGACACTGTGTGTGACAGTCAGGGCCAGCAGGCAGGGACAGCTCTGACAGGGACACTGAGATGTGACAGTCAAGGCCAGCAGGCAGGGACAGCTCTCAAAGCGACACTGAGGTGTGTGTGACAGTCAGGGCCAGCAGGCAGGGGACAGCTCTGACAGGGACACTGAGGTGTGTGACAGTCATGGCCAGCAGGCAGGGACAGCTCTGACAGGGACACTGAGGTGTGTGTGACAGTCAGGGACAGCAGGCAAGGGACAGCTCTCACAGGGACACTGTGTGTGACAGTCAGGGCCAGCAGGCAGGGACAGCTCTGACAGGGACACTGAGATGTGACAGTCAAGGCCAGCAGGCAGGGACAGCTCTCAAAGCGACACTGAGGTGTGTGTGACAGTCAGGGCCAGCAGGCAGGGGACAGCTCTGACAGGGACACTGAGGTGTGTGTGACAGTCATGGCCAGCAGGCAGGGACAGCTCTGACAGGGACACTGAGGTGTGTGTGTGACAGTCACGGCCAGCAGGCAGGGACAGCTCTGACACGGACACTGAGGTGTGTGTGACAGTCAGGGCCAGCAGGCAGGGGACAGCTCTGACGGACACTGAGGTGTGTGTGACAGTCACGGCCAGCAGGCAGGGGACAGCTCTGACAGGGACACTGAGGTGTGTGTGACAGTCACAGCCAGCAGGCAGGGGACAGCTCTCACAGGGACACTGAGGTGTGTGTGACAGTCAGGGCCAGCAGGCAGGGGACAGCTCTGACAGGGACACTGAGGTGTGTGACAGTCAGAGCCAGCAGGCAGGGGACAGCTCTGACAGGGACACTGAGGTGTGTGTGACAGTCACGGCCAGCAGGCAGGGGACAGCTCTCACAGGGACACTGAGGTGTGTGTGACAGTCAGGGCCAGCAGGCAGGGGAGAGCTGTGACAGGGACACTGAGGTGTGTGTGACAGTCAGGGCAAGCAGGCAGGGGACAGCTCTCACAGGGACACTGAGGTGTGTGTGACAGTCAGGGCCAGCAGGCAGGGGAGAGCTCTGACAGGGACACTGAGGTGTGTGTGACAGTCAGGGCCAGCAGGCAGGGGAGAGCTCTGACAGGGACACTGAGGTGTGTGTGACAGTCAGGGCCAGCAGGCAGAGGAGAGCTGTGACAGGGACACTGAGGTGTGTGTGACAGTCAGGGCCAGCAGGCAGGGGAGAGCTGTGACAGGGACACTGAGGTGTGTGTGACAGTCAGGGCCAGCAGGCAGGGAGAGCTGTGACAGGGACACTGAGGTGTGTGTGACAGTCACGGCCAGCAGGCAGGGGACAGCTCTGACAGGGACACTGAGGTGTGTGACAGTCAGAGCCAGCAGGCAGGGGACAGCTCTGACAGGGACACTGTGTGTGACAGTCAGGGCCAGCAGGCAGGGGACAGCTCTGACAGGGACACTGTGTGTGACAATCAGGGCCAGCAGGCAGGGGACAGCTCTGACAGGGACACTGTGTGTGACAGTCAGGGCCAGCAGGCAGGGACAGCTCTGACAGGGACACTGAGGTGTGTGTGACAGTCAGGGCCATCAGGCAGGGACAGCTCTGACAGGGACACTGAGGTGTGTGTGACAGTCACGGCCAGCAGGCAGGGACAGCTCTCACAGGGACACTGAGGTGTGTGACAGTGACGGCCAGCAGGCAGGGACAGCTCTGACAGGGACACTGAGGTGTGTGTGACAGTCAGGGCCAGCAGGCAGGGACAGCTCTGACAGGGACACTGGGGTGTGGGTGACAGTCAGGGACAGCTCTGACAGGGACACTGTGTGTGACAGTCAGGGCCAGCATGCAGGGGACAGCTCTGACAGGGACACTGAGGTGTGTGTGACAGTCAGGGCCAGCAGGCAGGGACAGCTCTGACAGGGACACTGGGGTGTGGGTGACAGTCAGGGCCTGCAGGCAGGGGACAGCTCTGACAGGGACACTGAGTTGTGTGTGACAGTCAGGGACAGCTCTGACGGACACTGTGTGTGACAGTCAGGGCCAGCAGGCAGGGGACAGCTCTGACAGGGACACTGTGTGTGACAGTCAGGGCCAGCAGGCAGGGGACAGCTCTGACAGGGACACTGTGTGTGACAGTCAGGGCCAGCAGGCAGGGACAGCTCTCACAGGGACACTGAGGTGTGTGTGACAGTCAGGGACAGCTCTGACAGGGACACTGTGTGTGACAGTCAGGGCCAGCATGCAGGGACAGCTCTGACAGGGACACTGAGGTGTGTGTGACAGTCAGGGCCTGCAGGCAGGGGACAGCTCTGACAGGGACACTGAGGTGTGTGTGACAGTCAGGGCCAGCAGGCAGGGACAGCTCTGACAGGGACACTGTGTGTGACAGTCAAGGCCAGCAGGCAGGGACAGCTCTCAAAGCGACACTGAGGTGTGTGTGACAGTCACGGCCAGCAGGCAGGGGACAGCTCTGACAGGGACACTGAGGTGTGTGACAGTCATGGCCAGCAGGCAGGGACAGCTCTGACAGGGACACTGAGGTGTGTGTGACAGTCACGGCCAGCAGGCAGGGGACAGCTCTGACAGGGACCCTGAGGTGTGTGACAGTCATGGCCAGCAGGCAGGGACAGCTCTGACAGGGACACTGAGGTGTGTGTGACAGTCAGGGCCAGCAGGCAGGGAGAGCTGTGACAGGGACACTGAGGTGTGTGTGACAGTCACGGCCAGCAGGCAGGGGACAGCTCTGACAGGGACACTGAGGTGTGTGACAGTCAGAGCCAGCAGGCAGGGGACAGCTCTGACAGGGACACTGTGTGTGACAGTCAGGGCCAGTAGGCAGGGGACAGCTCTGACAGGGACACTGTGTGTGACAATCAGGGCCAGCAGGCAGGGGACAGCTCTGACAGGGACACTGTGTGTGACAGTCAGGGCCAGCAGGCAGGGACAGCTCTGACAGGGACACTGAGGTGTGTGTGACAGTCAGGGCCAGCAGGCAGGGACAGCTCTGACAGGGACACTGAGGTGTGTGTGACAGTCACGGCCAGCAGGCAGGGACAGCTCTCACAGGGACACTGAGGTGTGTGACAGTGACGGCCAGCAGGCAGGGACAGCTCTGACAGGGACACTGAGGTGTGTGTGACAGTCAGGGCCAGCAGGCAGGGACAGCTCTGACAGGGACACTGGGGTGTGGGTGACAGTCAGGGACAGCTCTGACAGGGACACTGTGTGTGACAGTCAGGGCCAGCATGCAGGGGACAGCTCTGACAGGGACACTGAGGTGTGTGTGACAGTCAGGGCCAGCAGGCAGGGACAGCTCTGACAGAGACACTGGGGTGTGGGTGACAGTCAGGGACAGCTCTGACAGGGACACTGTGTGTGACAGTTAGGGCCAGCATGCAGGGGACAGCTCTGACAGGGACACTGAGGTGTGTGTGACAGTCAGGGCCAGCATGCAGGGGACAGCTCTGACAGGGACACTGAGGTGTGTGTGACAGACAGGGCCAGCAGGCAGGGACAGCTCTGACAGGGACACTGAGGTGTGTGTGACAGTCAGGGCCTGCAGGCAGGGGACAGCTCTGACAGGGACACTGAGTTGTGTGTGACAGTCAGGGACAGCTCTGACAGGGACACTGTGTGTGACAGTCAGGGCCAGCAGGCAGGGGACAGCTCTGACAGGGACACTGTGTGTGACAGTCAGGGCCAGCAGGCAGGGGACAGCTCTGACAGGGACACTGTGTGTGACAGTCAGGGCCAGCAGGCAGGGACAGCTCTCACAGGGACACTGAGGTGTGTGTGACAGTCAGGGACAGCTCTGACAGGGACACTGTGTGTGACAGTCAGGGCCAGCATGCAGGGACAGCTCTGACAGGGACACTGAGGTGTGTGTGACAGTCAGGGCCTGCAGGCAGGGGACAGCTCTGACAGGGACACTGAGGTGTGTGTGACAGTCAGGGCCAGCAGGCAGTGACAGCTCTGACAGGGACACTGAGGTGTGTGTGACAGTCAGGGCCAGCAGGCAGGGACAGCTCTGACAGGGACACTGTGTGTGACAGTCAAGGCCAGCAGGCAGGGACAGCTCTCAAAGCGACACTGAGGTGTGTGTGACAGTCACGGCCAGCAGGCAGGGGACAGCTCTGACAGGGACACTGAGGTGTGTGACAGTCATGGCCAGCAGGCAGGGACAGCTCTGACAGGGACACTGAGGTGTGTGTGACAGTCACGGCCAGCAGGCAGGGGACAGCTCTGACAGGGACACTGAGGTGTGTGACAGTCATGGCCAGCAGGCAGGGACAGCTCTGACAGGGACACTGAGGTGTGTGTGACAGTCAGGGCCAGCAGGCAGGGACAGCTCTGACAGGGACACTGAGGTGTGTGACAGTCACGGCCAGCAGGCAGGGGACAGCTCTGACAGGGACACTGAGGTGTGTGTGACAGTCACGGCCAGCAGGCAGGGGACAGCTCTGACAGGGACACTGAGGTGTGTGACAGTCAGAGCCAGCAGGCAGGGGACAGCTCTCACAGGGACACTGTGTGTGACAGTCAGGGCCAGCAGGCAGGGGACAGCTCTGACAGGGACACTGAGGTGTGTGTGACAGTCAGGGACAGCAGGCAGGGGACAGCTCTGAAAGGGACACTGAGGTGTGTGTGACAGTCAGGGCCAGCAGGCAGGGACAGCTCTCACAGGGACACTGAGGTGTGTGACAGTCAGGGCCAGCAGGCAGGGGACAGCTCTGACAGGGACACTGAGGTGTGTGACAGTCATGGCCAGCAGGCAGGGACAGCTCTGACAGGGACACTGAGGTGTGTGTGACAGTCACTGTCATGGAACAAGAACTACATTTCTGACTCACCCCCCTCTCTCCTTTGCAGCTTCTGCCTGTCAGATCTCATTCCCAGCTGCATGGAGTTTGCACACACATACTGTGCCTGTGTAACTTGCAACAATGTTGCATTTTTGGCCTCTGGGCATGGAATCAGTGAGCTGCTACTGCAGCCCCTGAGATCCTCACCAGAATGGGCTAGTCTGTCCCCCCTCTTGTTTGTTCAGAGATAGTCTGCCCCTAGACTATTCCTTTTACCCACACTGCCCCTCACTTCCTTTCCCACCCCTGGAGACAGTGAGTACAGGACCCTTCTCTGTTTATCCCCCTTGGTGAGGCCATCTCTTTTTACCGGTTTCTGACTAATAATCACCACTACACACCATCCACAAGTATCTGTATCCTGCTGCTTTTCCCAATAAAGTGGAGGAAATATTACAGGGCTTGGAGTGATTTAAAAGGGAACTGTGTTAATGCTATCGGGAGCCATTACATCAAACGTGACCCTGGCTTTAGAAAAGTAAAAAGAGGACCGTGTGCCTTGGGAAATACACACAGAGGAGCTGCTACCCACAGCCTTTATGCTAAAGAAACAAGCAAGCAGCTTACACAGCAAATAAACAGCAGTCTCTCACCACCACCGTACAAGCATACTGCTCCACGTTGCTACACAGAGCCACCAGCCTCTACACAGCAAACAACTGCAGCTTTATGCAAAGACAAGTGAGCAGCCTTACTTTGCTAATAAGAACACAGAGCAGTCTCTGCACAAGCAGCAGCTTCACTCTGCCAGACAGGGCAGCAAGCTTTATACAGCAAACTGCACACAGCCTGCAACCTTACAGTGCTTCTTACACAAAACCTAATGCCTTCTCTGTCTGAGCTCACCCTCTGCACAGCCCCATAGTGAGGAGCCACCATCTCACCTACCCCTGCGCACGTCCCCACGGCCAGCGCCATCAAGGGCCACGCTACCGGACACCCGCCAGGACACGGGTCAGAGCCACCGGACACCTGTGAGTACAGCTACCCCAACGCTGAACGCTGCAGGACACCGCTCGGCATCATCTGAGACAGTCGCCCATCGCTGACACAGGTAAAAGACCGCACACCACACGCACTGGCTAAAGGCCTACACACACCTACAGTATGGCAGAACTCAGAGCCTCACCAAACATCACGCAGGAGAGCGATCACTCAGACACAGAGACCGCCGCGCAACTGCAACAGGCGCAGGCAGGCGCAAGGCCCAAACGGACAGTCACACTGACACAAAAGGGCCGCGAAAAATATGAGACTGACATTGAAGCGCACCGCGCTAAATTAGAGTTGGCCTGGAACACTACTCACTTGGAATACGCAATGTTACTAGCGTTGGCAACTATGCGCAACAGCTCGAGCAGGCAATAACGCAATTAAGGACCGATTACTAGCGTTATCAAGAACTGTCAGAAGCGTACATTACTTACCTGACCAGGGCCAACACCAGCGAAAGCCTGCAAGAAAGAGATTTACAAAATGACATTGACCTTACACGTGACAGCCGCGTGCGGACCGCTATCACAGACGCGCAAAGCGTGAGAAAAGAGCTCCTCCTGGAGACCGCGTCGCAGCGCTCCAGCACATCCAGGCATTCATCAAGGTCAGCAAAATCAGCGCAATCCAACATGTCCAGCGCAAGCGCAAACGCTACCAAGGCGCGAGCCACTGCAGAGGCCGCACGTGCCAGGGCCGAATATAGTCGCAGAGAAGCAGCCATAAGAGCAGGAAGAGCGCGCATGCAAGAGGAGGAAAAGACAGCCGCCGCTAACGCCGCTGCCGCTACCGCCACTGCCGCAGCGACTGCGTGTAGGAAAGCCGAATTCGATGCAGAACTAGAGGCACTTAATCAAGAGAAGGAAGCCGCCGCCGCCGCTATAGCCCAAGCTGAAGTCCTAGAAGCAGCCGCGAGACAGGACGGCGGGGAGCAACCGTACAGACGGATAGCCTCAGAGGATCCAGCCCAACGCACTGAAGACTACGTAAGGAGCCTCTTCAGCGTAAACACCAGCGCACCATCTCAACACGGATGGAGCGACTCCACAGACACCGAAGACTTGCTAGGTCCACGAGGAGAAGACGCTGCTCCCTCTATGGTACATGCTGCCTGGGATAGCCACAGCCGCAACAGTGATCCACACGCCAGCGCGCACATGGATGCACTACAACAGGCTCGCCATCCAGGTGCACCCACATGGGAGAACACAGCCCCTCACACTAGCCAGCAGTCATCACGCGTCCACGCCAAGGAAGAGGCGACAAACCCTCCCAGCAACTATCTCAGAACGGGACAAACACGCCGAGGCCTCAAGCCTGACAGACATAGTCAAGTACATGATCCGGCGTGACCTGGTGCAAGCAGGACTCACCAGCTTCGACGACCGCCCTGAGAACTACCGGACGTGGAAGTTCACGTTGAAAGACGCAATCAACAGCTTGGACTTCTCAGCAAGGGAAGAGCTCAACCTGCTATTCAAGTTCCTGGGGAACGAATCCAGGGAGCACGCGAAGAGACTTCGGGCGGCCAACGCGCACCAACCCCAAGTAGGTCTTCACCTAGTGTGGGAAAGGCTAGAAGAGTCCTACGGCAGCCCCGAAGCAGTCGAGGATTCGCTCTTCAAAAGAGTCGACAGCTTCCCCAAGATCACAACTAAAGACTACTCGTAGTTATGAGAGCTCGGGGACCTGCTGCAAGAACTGGAGTTCGCAAGGAAAGACCATTCCTTAATAGGTCTCAACGTCCTAGATTCAGCTCGTGGAGTGAGACCCATCCTGGAGAAGCTACCCTTCAACCTCCAAGAAAAATGGATTTCACAAGGCTCCAAATACAAAAGGGAGAAACAAGTCGTCTACCCCCCATTCTCAGTTTTCTTGAGTTTCATTCGCGAAGCAGCCAGGACAAGGAACGACCCCAGTTTCATCTTAGGTGCGCAAACCACATATAGTGCAAGCAGCCTGAGGAACGAGAGACCAGCGATGAGATATGGTAACACCCAAACACCCATCTCGGCCCGCAGGACGGACGTGCCTCCCACGACCCAAACTACTCCCGATCAGTCGGTCGCCGGAGGCAAGGAACCAAGGGACCCAAACAGGGAATGTCCCATACACAAGAAGCCACATCCACTCAACAAGTGCTTTGGATTCAGGATGAAGTCCCTAGAGGAACGCAAGAGGTTACTTGGAGAATTCAGAGTTTGCTTCAGGTGCTGCGGTTCCACGACTCACCTAGCCAGGGACTGTAAAAAAGAGATCAAATGCACAGTGTGCGAAAGTGACAAGCACGTGACATCGTTACACCCAGAGGCGCTGACACTCCACCAACTCAAGAACCCATCCTCCGTAGCGGAGCATGGCGGGGAGAAAGAAGGAGAGTCAACATCCGTCACATCTCAGCGCACTGAGGTTTGCGGAAAAGAAGGTGACAAAATATCCTGCTCCAAAATATGCCTTGTCGCAGTGCACCCCCAGGGACAACCTGAGAAAACTATTCAGATGTATGCAATCCTCGACGACCAAAGTAACAGATCATTGGCGAAGACGGAGTTCTTCAACCTATTCAACTTACAGGACAATGCCTCACCCTACACCCTCAGAACCTGTGCAGGGTCAACTGAGTCAACAGGGAGAAGAGCAAGCGGTTACGTCATACGTTCGGTGGATAACAGAGTGAAGATAGCTCTCCCCACACTCATCGAGTGCAACCACATGGCCACAAACAGGGACGAGATTCCCACACCGGACATGGCACGCCATCACCCGCACCTCAGAGGAATAACCAACTACATCCTGCCAGTAGAACAAGGCGCCAAGATCTTGCTGCTGCTCGGTAGGGACATCCTGAGGGTACATAAAGTCCGTAAACAGCTTAACGGACCCCACAACGCGCCATACGCCCAAAGACTTGACCTAGGATGGGTGATAGTGGGTAACGCGTGCACCGACAAAGAGCACGGACGAGACTATGTTGACGCCCGCAGAACGGTGGTAACAGAATATGGACACACATCCCTCTCTGAACCATGTCTTGGCCATCTCTAAGTGACCGAAGGGCCAAGTGAAAAGAAAAGACAAGGTCATAGCTCTGAGGTCAACAAAAACATCCTTGCATCGGGGGGGTTGTGACAATGGCCTAGGATGCTTAGCGGCTCAGATAACCAAGGATGACGAGTCGACTCCACTGAAGGAAGAGAGTAATCTCCCAAAGGTGACCGACAAAGGGGTCATCCAAAAGACAATAAACAATCGGACGATCCTCTCGCGAGCAATGGCACGGCTAGGACGTACAGTTGTTCCTCTCCACAGAGTATCCAGCGATAAAGCAGCCAGCTGTCATGCCTGGCATAACCACAAAAGACTGCGCCCTACAGGTGAAGCCACAGTGTCAAAAGGACTATTCGTTCACACACTTAAGGGGAGACAGTTGCAGAGACATTTCCCAAAAGGATTTACAAGGACAAAAGAGACTGTTCTTCGTCATGTGCAGGAAGAGAACAACCCCCTGAGGGCAGTCAACAAAGAGACACAAAAGCGTTTCACCAAATTACGTAGAGATGTTCTCTGGCAAGAGAAATGCACCAATGGCTTCTTTACTGGACTAGATTCGACAACCAGTCTTCCAGGAGTGTTGTTCCGCTTCCGCAAGGAGCCAAAAGCCATCTCCTTCTGCCAAACGCCAGGTGACAGAGCGACACGCTACCACGACTGGCATACCTACAAGGGGATGCATTCTGTGGGTAAAACTACAGAGACAAAAAGACTGTTCCCTCACAAGGCTAAAAGGAAACAGCGCCAGAGACTTTTACACAAAGACATTGTGGTGCAACCAGCAAACCTGGAGCTGTGCATCCACCCTGCATCCTTTGCCAAAGAACCTTGACCAAGGGACCTTGATACCAGTGATACTGGCCGGTGTCACATCGCTATGTGGACATGGACTCTGGCATCGTTTGAGAATGTGATGTTATCTTTGTTATGCGTTGCACATATGTTTCACATAGTCTGTTATATAGTGGTATCTACAGATACCAGACGGGGAGTGTCATGGAACAAGAACTACATTTCTGACTCAACCCCTCTCTCCTTTACAGCTTCTGCCTGTCAGATCTCATTCCCAGCTGCATGGAGTTTGCACACACACATACTGTGCCTGTGTAACTTGCAACAATGTTGCATTCCTTGCCTCCGAGCATGGAATCAGTGAGCTGCTACTGCAGTTTCTGAGATCCTTACCAGAATGGGCTAGTCTGCCCCCCTCCTGTTTGTTCAGACATAGTCTGCCCCTAGACTATTCCCTTTACCCACACTGCCCCTCACTTCCTTTTCCACCCTGGAGACAGTGAGTACAGGACCCTTCTCTGTTCATCCCCCATGGTGAGGCAATCTCTTTTTACCGGTTTCTAACTAATAATCACTAATTTCCCAATAAAGTGGAGGAAATATTACAGGGCTTGGAGTGATTTAAAAGGGAGCTGAGTTAATGCTATCGGGAGCCATTCACACATCACACGTGACCCTGGCTTCAGAAAAGTCACGGCCAGCAGGCAGGGGACAGCTCTGACAGGGACACTGAGATGTGACAGCCAGGGCCAGCAGGCAGGGACAGCTCTCACAGGGGCACTGAGGTGTGTGTGACAGTCACGGCCAGCAGGCAGGGGACAGCTCTGACAGGGACACTGAGGTGTGTGACAGTCAGGGCCAGCAGGCAGGGGACAGCTCTCACAGGGGCACTGAGGTGTGTGTGACAGTCACGGCCAGCAGGCAGGGACAGCTCTGACAGGGACACCGAGGTGTGTGTGACAGTCACGGCCAGCAGGCAGGGGACAGCTCTGACAGGGACACTGAGGTGTGTGACAGTCAGGGCCAGCAGGCAGGGGACAGCTCTCACAGGGGCACTGAGGTGTGTGTGACAGTCACGGCCAGCAGGCAGGGACAGCTCTGACAGGGACACCGAGGTGTGTGTGACAGTCACGGCCAGCAGGCAGGTGGGACTGAGAAGTGACAATTGACATAACACAAGTCTGTTTTTAGCTGCAAGAGGAGCTTTCCAGGGACAGAGAAACTGGATCAATGTGACAGCTGCCTGGGAGGTGACATGGGGGTGGTGTGGGGGGGAGGTGACATGGGGGTGGGGGGGAGGGGGGAGGTGACATGGGGGTGGTGGGGGGGGGAGGTGACATGGGAGTGGTGGGGGAGGGGGAGGTGACATGGGGGTGGTGTAGGGGGGAGATGACATGGGGGTGGTGGGGGGAAGAGGGAGGTGACATGGGGGTAGTGGGAGGGGAAGGGGTAGGTGACATGGGCGTGGTGGGGGGAAGGGGGAGGTGACATGGGGATGGTGGGGGGGGAAGGAGGAGGTGACATGGGGGTGGTGGGGGGAGGTGACATGGGGTGGTGGGGGTGAAGGGGGGTAGGTGACATTGGGGTGGTGGGGGAGGTGACATGGGGTGGGGGGAGGGGGGAGGTGACATGAAGGTGGGGGGGGAGGGGGGAGGTGACATGGTGTTGGTAGGGGGGGGAGGTGACATGGGGTGGGGGGGGAGGGGGAGGTGACATGGGGGTGGTGGGAGGGGAAGGGGTAGGTGACATGGGGGTGGTGGGGGGAAGGGGGAGGTGACATGGGGGTGGTGGGGGGAAGGAGGAGGTGACATGGGGGTGGGGGGGAGGGGGGAGGTGACATGGGGGTGAAGGATGACAGATAATAACACCAACTAATCCTAAGTAAAAATAGGCACCGTCCTGTTCAAAGATAAGAGAGAGAGAAGGAGAGAGAGAGAGAGAGAGAGAGAGAAGGAGAGAGAGAGAGAGAGAAGGAGAGAGAGAGAGAGAGAGGAGAGAGAGAGAGAGAGAGAGAAGGAGAGAGAGAGAGAGAGAGAGAGAGAGAGAGAGAGAGAGAGAGGAGAGAGAGAGAGAGAGAGAGAGAGAGAGAGAGAGAAGGAGAGAGAGAGAAGAGAGAGAGAGAGAGAGAGAGAGAGAGAGAGACAGAGACAGAGAGAAACAGAGAGAGGGGAAGGAGAGAGAGAGGGAGAGGGAGAGAGAGGGGGAGAGAAGGAGAGAGAGAGAAGGAGAGAGAGAGGGAGAGAGAAGGAGAGAGAGAGAGAGAGAGAGAAGTAGAGAGAGAGAGAAGGAGAGAGAGAGAGGGAGAGAGAAGGAGAGAGAGAGAGAGAGGGGGGGGAGAGAGAGGGTAAGAGGGTTAGAAGTGACACTTGAGACAGCCCCAGCACTCACATATGGAGATGGATGATGAGCAGTCTCATCTCTCAACAAGAGACACTGAGAGATACCGCCAGCCCAATGAGACTGAGGGGGACAGGTCAATGGAAGAGACAGTTGGGATGAAGGAAGAGACTCCAGGTGCTGAGGAAGAGACATCTGATTTAGAAAGAGAGACAAATGTGGCATTAAACACATCCAAGAAGGGGAAACCAGCAGCTAGAGACACCGCTAATGTATATAAAGAGACACTAGAGACAGCTGCAGAGGAGAAGGAGACAGTGAAAACAGAAGAAGAGACATCCTCACACGAGAAAGAGACACCTGAGGTGGAACCAGAGACAATTCAGATAAAAAAAGAGATAGTTGAGACAGAGAGAGAGAGCGCTGGCAAGGATGAAGAAAATGAGAGTAGAGAAGACACATCTCAAGCTGAAGCAGAAGAGACAGCAGAGGATGGACAAGAGAGCTCTCCCAGTGAAGAGACAGCAGAGGATGGACGAGAGAGCTCTCCCAGTGAAGAGACAGCAGAGGATGGACGAGAGAGCTCTCCCAGTGAAAAGACAGCAGAGGATGGACGAGGGAGCTCTCCCAGTGAAGAGACAGCAGAGGATGGACGAGAGAGCTCTCCCAGTGAAGAGACAGCAGAGGATGGACGAGGGAGCTCTCCCAGTGAAGAGACAGCAGAGGATGGACGAGAGAGCTCTCAAAGTGAAGAGACAGCCAGGTAACTAACGTCCCCGGGTCCAAACACACAGGAAATATTACAAAATCTGACTTCAATAAGAGACCTCCTACTGACTGAGTGAGACTGCCCTCGCAATTAGTGAGACTGCCATCCCAATTAGTGAGACTGCCCTCCCAATTAGTGAGACTGCCCTCGCAATTAGTGAGACTGCCATCCCAATTAGTGAGACTGCCCTCCCAATTAGTGAGACTGCCCTCCCAATTAGTGAGACTGCCCTCGCAATTAGTGAGACTGCCCTCCCAATTAGTGAGACTGCTCTCCCAATTAGTGAGACTGCTCTCCCAATTAGTGAGACTGCCCTCCCAATTAGTGAGACTGCCCTCCCAATTAGTGAGACTGCCCTCCCAATTAGTGAGATTGCCCTCCCAATTAGTGAGACTGCTCTCCCAATTAGTGAGACTGCCCTCCCAATTAGTGAGACTGCCCTCCCAATTAGTGAGACTGCCCTCCCAATTAACGAGACTGCCCTCCCAATTAGCGAGAGTGCTCTCCCAATTAGCGAGAGTGCTCTCCCAATTAGCGAGACTGCCCTCACAATTAGCGAGACTGCCCTCACAATTAGCGAGACTGCCCTCCCAATTAGTGAGACTGCCCTCCCAATTAGTGAGACTGCCCTCCCAATTAGTGAGACTGCCCTCCCAATTAGTGAGACTGTCCTCCCAATTAGTGAGACTGTCCTCCCAATTAGTGAGACTGCCCTCCCAATTAGTGAGACTGCCCTCCAATTAGCGAGACTGCCCTCCCAATTAGCGAGACTGCCCTCACAATTAGCGAGACTGCTCTCCCAATTAGTGAGACTGCCCTCCCAATTAGTGAGACTGCCCTCCCAATTAGTGAGACTGCCCTCCCAATTAGTGAGACTGCCCCTCCCAATTAGTGAGACTGCCCTCCCAATTAGTGAGACTGCCCTCCAATTAGTGAGACTGCCCCTCCCCAATTAGTGAGACTGCCCTCCCAATTAGTGAGACTGCCCTCCCAATTAGTGAGACTGCTCTCCCAATTAGTGAGACTGCCTTCACAATTAGCGAGACTGCTCTCCCAATTAGTGAGGACTGTCCTCCCAATTAGTGAGACTGCCCTCCCAATTAGTGAGACTGTCCTCCCAATTATTGAGACTGCCCTCCCAATTAGCGAGACTGCCCTCACAATTAGTGAGACTGCCCTCACAATTAGTGAGACTGCTCTCCCAATTAGTGAGACTGTGCTCCCAATTAGTGAGACTGCTCTCCTAATTAGTGAGACTGCCCTCCCAATTAGTGAGACTGCCCTCCCAATTAGTGAGACTGTCCTCCCAATTAGTGAGACTGCCCTTCCAATTAGTGAGACTGTCCTCCCAATTAGTGAGACTGCCCTCCCAATTAGCGAGACTGCCCTCCCAATTAGCGAGACTGCCCTCCCAATTAGCGAGACTGCCCTCACAATTAGTGAGACTGCTCTCCCAATTAGCGAGACTGCCCTCCCAATTAGCGAGACTGCCCTCACAATTAGTGAGACTGCTCTCCCAATTAGTGAGAATGCTCTCCCAATTAGTGAGACTGCTCTCCCAATTAGTGAGACTGCTCTCCCAATTAGTGAGACTGCTCTCCCAATTAGTGAAACTGCTCTCCCAATTAGTGGGACTGTTCTCCTAATTAGTGAGACTGCCCTCCCAATTAGTGAGACTGCCCTCCCAATTAGTGAGACTGCTCTCCTAATTAATGAGACTGCCCTCCCAATTAGCGAGACTGCTCTCCTAATTAGTGAGACTGCCCTCCCAATTAGTGAGACTGCCCTCCCAATTAGTGAGACTGTCCACCCAATTAATGAGACTGCCCTCCCAATTAGTGAGACTGTCCTCCCAATTAGTGAGACTGCCCTCCCAATTAGTGAGACTGCCCTCCCAATTAATGAGACTGTCCTCCCAATTAGTGAGACTGCCCTCCCAATTAGCGAGACTGCCCTCCCAATTAGCGAGACTGCCCTCCCAATTAGCGAGACTGCCCTCCCAATTAGTGAGACTGCCCTCACAATTAGTGAGACTGCTCTCCCAATTAGCGAGACTGCCCTCCCAATTAGTGAGACTGCCCTCACAATTAGTGAGACTGCTCTCCCAATTAGCGAGACTGCTCTCCCAATTAGTGAGACTGCCCTCCCAATTAGTGAGACTGCTCTCCTAATTAGTGAGACTGCTCTCCCAATTAGTGAGACTGCCCTCCCAATTAGTGAGACTGCTCTCCCAATTAGTGAGACTGCCCTCCCAATTAGTGAGACTGCTCTCCTAATTAGTGAGACTGCTCTCCCAATTAGTGAGACTGCCCTCCCAATTAGTGAGACTGCTCTCCCAATTAGTGAGACTGCCCTCACACTGCCCTCGCAATTAGCGAGACTGCCCTCCCTATTAGTGAGACTGCTCTCCCAATTAGTGAGACTGCCCTCCCAATTAGTGAGACTGCCCTCACACTGCCCTCGCAATTAGCGAGACTGCCCTCCCTATTAGTGAGACTGCTCTCCCAATTAGTGAGACTGCCCTCCCAATTAGTGAGACTGCCCTCACACTGCCCTCGCAATTAGCGAGACTGCCCTCCCTATTAGTGAGACTGCTCTCCCAATTAGTGAGACTGCTCTCCTATTTAGTGAGACTGCCCTCCCAATTAGTGAGACTGCCCTCCCAATTAGTGAGACTGCCCTCCCAATTAGTGAGACTGCCCTCCCAATTAGTGAGACTGCTCTCCCAATTAGTGAGACTGCTCTCCCAATTAGTGGGACTGTTCTCCTAATTAGTGAGACTGCCCTCCCAATTAGTGAGACTGCCCTCCCAATTAGTGAGACTGCCCTCCCAATTAGTGAGACTGCCCTCCCAATTAGTGAGACTGCCCTCCCAATTAGTGAGACTGCCCTCCCAATTAGTGAGACTGCTCTCCTAATTAGTGAGACTGCTCTCCCAATTAGTGAGACTTCCCTCCCAATTAGTGAGACTGTCCTCCCAATTAGTGAGACTGCTCTCCCAATTAGTGAGACTGCTCTCCTAATTAGTGAGACTGCCCTCCCAATTAGTGAGACTGCCCTCCCAATTAGTGAGACTGCCCTCCCAATTAGTGAGACTGCCCTCCCAATTAGTGAGACTGCCCTCCCAATTAGTGAGACTGCTCTCCCAATTAGTGAGACTGCTCTCCCAATTAGTGAGACTGCCCTCCCAATTAGTGAGACTGCTCTCCCAATTAGTGAGACTGCTCTCCCAATTAGTGAGACTGCTCTCCCAATTAGTGAGACTGCTCTCACAATTAGTGAGTCTGCTCTCCCAATTAGTGAGACTGCCCTCCCAATTAGTGAGACTGCCCTCCCAATTAGTGAGACTGCCCTCCCAATTAGTGAGACTGCCCTCCCAATTAGTGAGACTGCCCTCCCAATTAGTGAGACTGCCCTCCCAATTAGTGAGACTGCCCTCCCAATTAGCGAGACTGCCCTCACAATTAGTGAGACTGCCCTCCCAATTAGTGAGACTGCCCTCCCAATTAGTGAGACTGCTCTCCCAATTAGTGAGTCTGCTCTCCAAATTAGTGAGACTGCCCTCCCAATTAGTGAGACTGCCCTCCCAATTAGTGAGACTGTCCTCCCAATTAGTGAGACTGCTCTCACAATTAGCGAGACTGCCCTCACAATTAGTGAGACTGCCCTCCCAATTAGTTAGACTGTCCTCCCAATTAGTGAGACTGCCCTCCCAATTAGTTAGACTGTCCTCCCAATTAGTGAGACTGTCCTCCCAATTAGTGAGACTGCTCTCCTAATTAATGAGACTGCCCTCCAAATTAGTGAGACTGTCCTCCCAATTAGTTAGACTGTCCTCTCAATTAGTGAGACTGCCCTCCCAATTAGTGAGACTGCCCTCCCAATTAGCGAGACTGCCCTCACAATTAGCGAGACTGTCCTCCCAATTAGTGAGACTGCCCTCCCAATTAGTGAGACTGCCCTCCCAATTAGCGAGACTGCCCTCCCAATTAGTGAGACTGCTCTCCCAATTAGCGAGACTGCCCTCCCAATTAGTGAGACTGTCCTCCCAATTAGTGAGACTGCCCTCCCAATTAGTGAGACTGCCCTCCCAATTAGCGAGACTGCCCTCCCAATTAGTGAGACTGCTCTCCCAATTAGCGAGACTGCCCTCCCAATTAGTGAGACTGCCCTCCCAATTAGTGAGACTGCCCTCCCAATTAGTGAGACTGCTCTCCCAATTAGCAGTTTGAATACAGACAGCGAGAGAGGTGACACATTCTTCCATTTCATGTGACAGCTCAGTAATAAAACACGAGACCGCCCCTCCTCCGGATAAAGAGACCGCCCCTCCTCCGGATAAAGAGACCGCCCCTCCTCCGGATACAGAGACCGCCCCTCCTCCGGATAAAGAGACCGCCCCTCTTCCGGATAAAGAGACCGCCCCTCCTCCGGATAAAGAGACCGCCCCTCCTCCGGATAAAGAGACCGCCCCTCCTCCGGATAAAGAGACCGCCCCTCCTCCGGATAAAGAGACCGCCCCTCCTCCGGATAAAGAGACCGCCCCTCCTCCGGATAAAGAGACCGCCCCTCCTCTGGATAAAGAGACCGCCCCTCCTCCGGATAAAGAGACCCCCCATGAGAAAGAACGTAGACTGCTTCAGTCCAGAACTGTCCCGAGATCACATGGTGGGACGTCACGAAGAGACATCACAGATAAATTTGGGGGGTGAGAGACATCCCTGTGAGATGTGAGAGACATCCCTGTGAGATGTGAGAGACATCCCTGTGAGATACGAGAGACATCCCTGTGAGATACGAGAGACATCCCTGTAAGATGTGAGAGACATCCCTGTGAGATACGAGAGACATCCCTGTGAGATGTGAGAGACATCCCTGTGAGATGTGAGAGACATCCCTGTGAGATGTGAGAGACATCCCTGTGAGGTGTGAGAGACATCCCTGTGAGATGTGAGAGACATCCCTGTGAGATGTGAGAGACATCCCTGTGAGATGTGAGAGACATCCCTGTGAGATGTGAGAGACATCCCTGTGAGATACGAGAGACATCCCTGTGAGATACGAGAGACATCCCTGTGAGATGTGAGAGACATCCCTGTGAGATACGAGAGACATCCCTGTGAGATACGAGAGACATCCCTGTGAGATGTGAGAGACATCCCTGTGAGATGTGAGAGACATCCCTGTGAGATGTGAGAGACATCCCTGTGAGGTGTGAGAGACATCCCTGTGAGATACGAGAGACATCCCTGTGAGGTGTGAGAGACATCCCTGTGAGGTGTGAGAGACATCCCTGTGAGATACGAGAGACATCCCTGTGAGATGTGAGAGACATCCCTGTGAGATACGAGAGACATCCCTGTGAGATACGAGAGACATCCCTGTGAGATGTGAGAGACATCCCTGTGAGATGTGAGAGACATCCCTGTGAGGTGTGAGAGACATCCCTGTGAGATGTGAGAGACATCCCTGTGAGATGTGAGAGACATCCCTGTGAGGTGTGAGAGACATCCCTGTGAGATGTGAGAGACATCCCTGTGAGATGTGAGAGACATCCCTGTGAGATGTGGGAGACATCCCTGTGAGATAGGAGAGACATCCCTGTGAGATGTGAGAGACATCCCTGTGAGATACGAGAGACATCCCTGTGAGATACGAGAGACATCCCTGTGAGATGTGAGAGACATCCCTGTGAGATGTGAGAGACATCCCTGTGAGATACTAGAGACATCCCTGTGAGATGTGAGAGACATCCCTGTGAGATACTAGAGACGTCCCTGTGAGATGTGAGAGACATCCCTGTGAGATACTAGAGACATCCCTGTGAGATGTGAGAGACATCCCTGTGAGATGTGAGAGACATCCCTGTGAGATACGAGAGACATCCCTGTGAGATGTGAGAGACATCCCTGTGAGATGTGAGAGACATCCCTGTGAGATGTGAGAGACATCCCTGTGAGGTGTGAGAGACATCCATGTGAGATACGAGAGACATCCCTGTGAGATACGAGAGACATCCCTGTAAGATGTGAGAGACATCCCTGTGAGATAGGAGAGACATCCCTGTGAGATGTGAGAGACATCCCTGTGAGATGTGAGAGACATCCCTGTGAGATGTTAGAGACATCCCAGTGAGATAGGAGAGACATCCCTGTGAGATACGAGAGACATCCCTGTGAGATACTAGAGACATCCCTGTGAGATGTGAGAGACATCCCTGTGAGATGTGAGAGACATCCCTGTGAGATACTAGAGACATCCCTGTGAGATGTGAGAGACATCCCTGTGAGATACTAGAGACATCCCTGTGAGATGTGAGAGACATCCCTGTGAGATGTGAGAGACATCCCTGTGAGATACGAGAGACATCCCTGTGAGATGTGAGAGACATCCCTGTGAGGTGTGAGAGACATCCCTGTGAGATACGAGAGACATCCCTGTGAGATACGAGAGACATCCCTGTAAGATGTGAGAGACATCCCTGTGAGATAGGAGAGACATCCCTGTGAGATACGAGAGACATCCCTGTGAGATGTTAGAGACATCCCTGTGAGATACGAGAGACATCCCTGTAAGATGTGAGAGACATCCCTGTGAGATGTGAGAGACATCCCTGTGAGATACTAGAGACATCCCTGTTAGATGTTAGAGACATCCCTGTGAGATGTGAGAGACATCCCTGTGAGATACGAGAGACATCCCTGTGAGATACGAGAGACATCCCTGTGAGATACGAGAGACATCCCTGTGAGATGTGAGAGACATCCCTGTGAGATAGGAGAGACATCCCTGTGAGATGTGAGAGACATCCCTGTGAGATAGGAGAGACATCCCTGTGAGATGTGAGAGACATCCCTGTGAGATAGGAGAGACATCCCTGTAAGATGTGAGAGACATCCCTGTGAGATAGGAGAGACATCCCTGTGAGATGTGAGAGACATCCCTGTGAGATAGGAGAGACATCCCTGTGAGATGTGAGAGACATCCCTGTGAGATGTGAGAGACATCCCTGTGAGATGTGAGAGACATCCCTGTGAGATACTAGAGACATCCCTGTGAGATGTGAGAGACATCCCTGTGAGATGTGAGAGACATCCCTGTGAGATACTAGAGACATCCCTGTGAGATGTGAGAGACATCCCTGTGAGATACTAGAGACATCCCTGTGAGATGTGAGAGACATCCCTGTGAGATGTGAGAGACATCCCTGTGAGATGTGAGAGACATCCCTGTGAGATACTAGAGACATCCCTGTGAGATGTGAGAGACATCCCTGTGAGATACTAGAGACATCCCTGTGAGGTGTGAGAGACATCCCTGTGAGATGTGAGAGACATCCCTGTGAGATACGAGAGACATCCCTGTGAGATACGAGAGACATCCCTGTGAGATACGAGAGACATCCCTGTGAGATGTGAGAGACATCCCTGTGAGATGTGAGACATCCCTGTGAGGTGTGAGAGACATCCCTGTGAGATGTGAGACATCCCTGTGAGGTGTGAGAGACATCCCTGTGAGATGTGAGAGACATCCCTGTGAGATGTGAGACATCCCTGTGAGGTGTGAGAGAAATCCCTGTGAGATGTGAGACATCCCTGTGAGGTGTGAGAGACATCCCTGTGGGATGTGAGAGACATCCCTGTGAGATGTGAGACATCCCTGTGAGGTGTGAGAGACATCCCTGTGAGGTGTGAGAGACATCCCTGTGAGATGTGAGAGACATCCCTGTGAGATGTGAGAGACATCCCTGTGAGGTGTGAGACATCCCTGTGAGGTGTGAGAGACATCCCTGTGAGATGTGAGACATCCCTGTGAGGTGTGAGAGACATCCCAGTGAGGTGTGAGAGACATCCCTGTGAGGTGTGAGAGACATCCCTGTGAGATACGAGAGACATCCCTGTGAGATACGAGAGACATCCCTGTGAGATGTGAGAGACATCCCTGTGAGATGTGAGACATCCCTGTGAGATGTGAGAGACATCCCTGTGAGATGTGAGAGACATCCCTGTGAGATGTGAGAGACATCCCTGTGAGATGTGAGACATCCCTGTGAGGTGTGAGAGACATCCCTGTGAGATGTGAGACATCCCTGTGAGGTGTGAGAGACATCCCTGTGAGATGTGAGAGACATCCCTGTGAGATGTGAGACATCCCTGTGAGGTGTGAGAGACATCCCTGTGAGATGTGAGACATCCCTGTGAGGTGTGAGAGACATCCCTGTGGGATGTGAGAGACATCCCTGTGAGATGTGAGACATCCCTGTGAGGTGTGAGAGACATCCCTGTGAGATGTGAGAGACATCCCTGTGAGATACGAGAGACATCCCTGTGAGATGTGAGAGACATCCCTGTGAGATACGAGAGACATCCCTGTGAGATACGAGAGACATCCCTGTGAGATACGAGAGACATCCCTGTAAGATGTGAGAGACATCCCTGTGAGATACGAGAGACATCCCTGTGAGATACGAGAGACATCCCTGTGAGATACGAGAGACATCCCTGTGAGATGTGAGAGACATCCCTGTGAGATGTGAGACATCCCTGTGAGGTGTGAGAGACATCCCTGTGAGATGTGAGACATCCCTGTGAGGTGTGAGAGACATCCCTGTGAGGTGTGAGAGACATCCCTGTGGGATGTGAGAGACATCCCTGTGAGATGTGAGACATCCCTGTGAGGTGTGAGAGACATCCCTGTGAGATGTGAGACATCCCTGTGAGGTGTGAGAGACATCCCTGTGAGATGTGAGAGACATCCCTGTGAGGTGTGAGACATCCCTGTGAGGTGTGAGAGACATCCCTGTGAGATGTGAGACATCCCTGTGAGGTGTGAGAGACATCCCAGTGAGGTGTGAGAGACATCCCTGTGAGGTGTGAGAGACATCCCTGTGAGATACGAGAGACATCCCTGTGAGATACGAGAGACATCCCTGTGAGATACGAGAGACATCCCTGTGAGATGTGAGAGACATCCCTGTGAGATGTGAGACATCCCTGTGAGATGTGAGAGACATCCCTGTGAGATGTGAGAGACATCCCTGTGAGGTGTGAGAGACATCCCTGTGAGATGTGAGAGACATCCCTGTGAGATGTGAGAGACATCCCTGTGAGATGTGAGAGACATCCCTGTGAGATGTGAGAGACATCCCTGTGAGATGTGAGACATCCCTGTGAGGTGTGAGAGACATCCCTGTGAGATGTGAGACATCCCTGTGAGGTGTGAGAGACATCCCTGTGAGATGTGAGAGACATCCCTGTGAGATGTGAGACATCCCTGTGAGGTGTGAGAGACATCCCTGTGAGATGTGAGACATCCCTGTGAGGTGTGAGAGACATCCCTGTGGGATGTGAGAGACATCCCTGTGAGATGTGAGACATCCCTGTGAGGTGTGAGAGACATCCCTGTGAGATGTGAGAGACATCCCTGTGAGATACGAGAGACATCCCTGTGAGATGTGAGAGACATCCCTGTGAGATACGAGAGACATCCCTGTGAGATACGAGAGACATCCCTGTAAGATGTGAGAGACATCCCTGTGAGATACGAGAGACATCCCTGTGAGATACGAGAGACATCCCTGTGAGATACGAGAGACATCCCTGTAAGATGTGAGAGACATCCCTGTGAGATGTGAGACATCCCTGTGAGGTGTGAGAGACATCCCTGTGAGATGTGAGACATCCCTGTGAGGTGTGAGAGACATCCCTGTGAGGTGTGAGAGACATCCCTGTGGGATGTGAGAGACATCCCTGTGAGATGTGAGACATCCCTGTGAGGTGTGAGAGACATCCCTGTGAGATGTGAGACATCCCTGTGAGGTGTGAGAGACATCCCTGTGAGATGTGAGAGACATCCCTGTGAGGTGTGAGACATCCCTGTGAGGTGTGAGAGACATCCCTGTGAGATGTGAGACATCCCTGTGAGGTGTGAGAGACATCCCAGTGAGGTGTGAGAGACATCCCTGTGAGGTGTGAGAGACATCCCTGTGAGATACGAGAGACATCCCTGTGAGATACGAGAGACATCCCTGTGAGATACGAGAGACATCCCTGTGAGATGTGAGAGACATCCCTGTGAGATGTGAGACATCCCTGTGAGATGTGAGAGACATCCCTGTGAGATGTGAGAGACATCCCTGTGAGGTGTGAGAGACATCCCTGTGAGATGTGAGAGACATCCCTGTGAGATGTGAGAGACATCCCTGTGAGATGTGAGAGACATCCCTGTGAGGTGTGAGAGACATCCCTGTGAGATATGAGACATCCCTGTGAGATAGGAGAGACATCCCTGTGAGATACTAGAGACATCCCTGTGAGATGTGAGAGACATCCCTGTGAGATACTAGAGACATCCCTGTGAGATGTGAGAGACATCCCTGTGAGATACTAGAGACATCCCTGTGAGATGTGAGAGACATCCCTGTGAAATACTAGAGACATCCCTGTGAGATGTGAGAGACATCCCTGTGAGATGTGAGAGACATCCCTGTGAGATGTGAGAGACATCCCTGTGAGATGTGAGAGACATCCCTGTGAGATACTAGAGACATCCCTGTGAGATGTGAGAGACATCCCTGTGAGATACGAGAGACATCCCTGTGAGATGTGAGAGACATCCCTGTGAGATGTGAGAGACATCCCTGTGAGATGTGAGAGACATCCCTGTGAGGTGTGAGAGACATCCCTGTGAGGTGTGAGAGACATCCCTGTGAGATGTGAGAGACATCCCTGTGAGATGTGAGAGACATCCCTGTGAGATGTGAGAGACATCCCTGTGAGATACTAGAGACATCCCTGTGAGATGTGAGAGACATCCCTGTGAGATACGAGAGACATCCCTGTAAGATGTGAGAGACATCCCTGTGAGATACTAGAGACATCCCTGTGAGATGTGAGAGACATCCCTGTGAGATACTAGAGACATCCCTGTGAGATGTGAGAGACATCCCTGTGAGATGTGAGAGACATCCCTGTGAGAGACATCCCTATGAGATGTGAGAGACATCCCTGTGAGATACGAGAGACATCCCTGTGAGATGTGAGAGACATCCCTGTGAGGTGTGAGAGACATCCCTGTGAGGTGTGAGACATCCCTGTGAGGTGTGAGAGACATCCCTGTGAGATGTGAGACATCCCTGTGAGGTGTGAGAGACATCCCTGTGAGGTGTGAGAGACATCCCTGTGAGATACGAGAGACATCCCTGTGAGATACGAGAGACATCCCTGTGAGATGTGAGACATCCCTGTGAGATAGGAGAGACATCCCTGTGAGGTGTGAGAGACATCCCTGTGAGATGTGAGACATCCCTGTGAGATGTGAGAGACATCCCTGTGAGATGTGAGAGACATCCCTGTGAGGTGTGAGAGACATCCCTGTGAGATGTGAGAGACATCCCTGTGAGATGTGAGAGACATCCCTGTGAGATGTGAGAGACATCCCTGTGAGGTGTGAGAGACATCCCTGTGAGATACGAGACATCCCTGTGAGATAGGAGAGACATCCCTGTGAGATACTAGAGACATCCCTGTGAGATGTGAGAGACATCCCTGTGAGATACTAGAGACATCCCTGTGAGATGTGAGAGACATCCCTGTGAGATACTAGAGACATCCCTGTGAGATGTGAGAGACATCCCTGTGAGATGTGAGAGACATCCCTGTGAGATACTAGAGACATCCCTGTGAGATGTGAGAGACATCCCTGTGAGATACGAGAGACATCCCTGTGAGATGTGAGAGACATCCCTGTGAGATGTGAGAGACATCCCTGTGAGGTGTGAGAGACATCCCTGTGAGATGTGAGAGACATCCCTGTGAGATACTAGAGACATCCCTGTGAGGTGTGAGAGACATCCCTGTGAGATGTGAGAGACATCCCTGTAAGATGTGAGAGACATCCCTGTGAGATACTAGAGACATCCCTGTGAGATGTGAGAGACATCCCTGTGAGATACTAGAGATATCCCTGTGAGATGTGAGAGACATCCCTGTGAGATGTGAGAGACATCCCTGTGAGAGACATCCCTATGAGATGTGAGAGACATCCCTGTGAGATACGAGAGACATCCCTGTGAGATGTGAGAGACATTCCTGTGAGATACTAGAGACATCCCTGTGAGATGTGAGAGACATCCCTGTGAGATGTGAGAGACATCCCTGTAAGATGTGAGAGACATCCCTGTAAGATGTGAGAGACATCCCTGTGAGATACTAGAGACATCACTGTGAGATGTGAGAGACATCCCTGTGAGATGTGAGAGACATCCCTGTAAGATGTGAGAGACATCCCTGTGAGATACTAGAGACATCCCTGTGAGATGTGAGAGACATCCCTGTGAGATACTAGAGACATCACTGTGAGATGTGAGAGACATCCCTGTGAGATGTGAGAGACATCCCTGTAAGATGTGAGAGACATCCCTGTGAGATACTAGAGACATCCCTGTGAGGTGTGAGAGACATCCCTGTGAGGTGTGAGAGACATCCCTGTGAGGTGTGAGAGACATCCCTGTGAGATGTGAGACATCCCAGTGAGGTGTGAGAGACATCCCTGTGAGATACTAGAGACATCCCTGTTAGATGTTAGAGACATCCCTGTGAGATGTGAGAGACATCCCTGTGAGATACTAGAGACATCCCTGTTAGATGTTAGAGACATCCCTGTGAGATACGAGAGACATCCCTGTGAGATACTAGAGACATCCCTGTGAGATGTGAGAGACATCCCTGTGAGATGTGAGAGACATCCCTGTGAGATACTAGAGACATCCCTGTGAGATGTGAGAGACATCCCTGTGAGATGTGAGAGACATCCCTGTGAGATACTAGAGACATCCCTGTGAGATGTGAGAGACATCCCTGTGAGATGTGAGAGACATCCCTGTGAGATGTGAGAGACATCCCTGTGAGGTGTGAGAGACATCCCTGTGAGATGTGAGACATCCCTGTGAGGTGTGAGAGACATCCCTGTGAGATGTGAGACATCCCAGTGAGGTGTGAGAGACATCCCTGTGAGATGTGAGACACATCCCTGTGAGATGTGAGACATCCCTGTGAGATACGAGAGACATCCCTGTGAGATGTGAGACATCCCTGTGAGGTGTGAGAGACATCCCTGTGAGATGTGAGAGACATCCCTGTGAGGTATGAGAGACATCCCTGTGAGATGTGAGAGACATCCCTGTGAGATGTGAGAGACATCCCTGTGAGATACGAGAGACATCCCTGTGAGATACGAGAGACATCCCTGTAAGATGTGAGAGACATCCCTGTGAGATACGAGAGACATCCCTGTGAGATACGAGAGACATCCCTGTGAGATACGAGAGACATCCCTGTGAGATGTGAGAGACATCCCTGTGAGATGTGAGACATCCCTGTGAGGTGTGAGAGACATCCCTGTGAGATGTGAGACATCCCTGTGAGGTGTGAGAGACATCCCTGTGAGGTGTGAGAGACATCCCTGTGAGATACGAGAGACATCCCTGTGAGATACGAGAGACATCCCTGTGAGAAGTGAGACATCCCTGTGAGGTGTGAGAGACATCCCTGTGAGGTGTGAGAGACATCCCTGTGAGATGTGAGACATCCCTGTGAGGTGTGAGAGACATCCCTGTGAGGTGTGAGAGACATCCCTGTGAGGTGTGAGAGACATCCCTGTGAGGTGTGAGAGACATCCCTGTGAGATGTGAGACATCCCTGTGAGGTGTGAGAGACATCCCAGTGAGGTGTGAGAGACATCCCTGTGAGATACGAGAGACATCCCTGTGAGGTGTGAGAGACATCCCTGTGAGGTGTGAGAGACATCCCTGTGAGGTGTGAGAGACATCCCTGTGAGGTGTGAGAGACATCCCTGTGAGGTGTGAGAGACATCCCTGTGAGGTGTGAGAGACATCCCTGTGAGATGTGAGAGACATCCCTGTGAGGTGTGAGAGACATCCCTATGAGATGTGAGAGACATCCCTGTGAGATGTGAGAGACATCCCTGTGAGATACTAGAGACATCCCTGTGAGATGTGAGTGACATCCCTGTGAGAGGTGAGAGACATCCCTGTGAGATACTAGAGACATCCCTGTTAGATGTTAGAGACATCCCTGTGAGATATGAGAGACATCCCTGTGAGATACGAGAGACATCCCTGTGAGGTGTGAGAGACATCCCTGTGAGATACTAGAGACATCCCTGTGAGGTGTGAGAGACATCCCTGTGGGATGTGAGAGACATCCCTGTGAGGTGTGAGAGACATCCCTGTGAGGTGTGAGAGACATCCCTGTGAGGTGTGAGAGACATCCCAGTGAGGTGTGAGAGACATCCCTGTGAGATAGGAGAGACATCCCTGTGAGATAGGAGAGACATCCCTGTGAGATAGGAGAGACATCCCTGTGAGATACTAGAGACATCCCTGTGAGATAGGAGAGACATCCCTGTGAGATACTAGAGACATCCCTGTTAGATGTTAGAGACATCCCTGTGAGATGTGAGAGACATCCCTGTGAGATACGAGAGACATCCCTGTGAGATGTGAGAGACATCCCTGTGAGATAGGAGAGACATCCCTGTGAGATGTGAGAGACATCCCTGTGAGGTGTGAGAGACATCCCTGTGAGATGTGAGAGACATCCCTGTGAGATGTGAGAGACATCCCTGTGAGATAGGAGAGACATCCCTGTGAGATGTGAGAGACATCCCTGTGAGATAGGAGAGACATCCCTGTGAGATGTGAGAGACATCCCTATGAGATGTGAGAGACATCCCTGTGAGATAGGAGAGACATCCCTGTGAGATGTGAGAGACATCCCTGTGAGATGTGAGAGACATCCCTGTGAGATACGAGAGACATCCCTGTGAGATGTGAGAGACATCCCTGTGAGGTGTGAGAGACATCCCTGTGAGATAGGAGAGACATCCCTGTGAGATAGGAGAGACATCCCTGTGAGATGTGAGAGACATCCCTGTGAGATAGGAGAGACATCCCTGTGAGATGTGAGAGACATCCCTGTGAGATGTGAGAGACATCCCTGTGAGATACGAGAGACATCCCTGTGAGATAGGAGAGACATCCCTGTGAGATGTGAGAGACATCCCTGTGAGATGTGAGAGACATCCCTGTGAGATAGGAGAGACATCCCTATGAGATGTGAGTAACATCCCTGTGAGATGTGAGAGACATCCCTGTGAGATACGAGAGACATCCCTGTGAGATAGGAGAGACATCCCTGTGAGATGTGAGAGACATCCCTATGAGATGTGAGTAACATCCCTGTGAGATGTGAGAGACATCCCTGTGAGATGTGAGAGACATCCCTGTGAGATAGGAGAGACATCCCTGTGAGATGTGAGAGACATCCCTGTGAGATGTGAGAGACATCCCTGTGAGATGTGAGAGACATCCCTATGAGATGTGAGAGACATCCCTGTGAGATACGAGAGACATCCCTGTGAGATAGGAGAGACATCCCTGTGAGATGTGAGAGACATCCCTGTGAGACTGGAGAGACATCCCTATGAGATGTGAGTAACAACCCTGTGAGATGTGAGAGACATCCCTGTGAGATAGGAGAGACATCCCTATGAGATGTGAGTAACATCCCTGTGAGGTGTGAGAGACATCCCTGTGAGATAGGAGAGACATCCCTATGAGATGTGAGTAACAACCCTGTGAGATGTGAGAGACATCCCTGTGAGATAGGAGAGACATCCCTATGAGATGTGAGTAACATCCCTGTGAGATAGGAGAGACATCCCTGTGAGATACGAGAGACATCCCTGTGAGATAGGAGAGACATCCCTGTGAGATAGGAGAGACATCCCTGTGAGATACGAGAGACATCCCTGTGAGATGTGAGTAACAACCCTGTGAGATGTGAGAGACATCCCTGTGAGATGTGAGAGACATCCCTGTGAGATAGGAGAGACATCCCTGTGAGATGTGAGAGACATCCCTGTGAGATGTGAGAGACATCCCTGTGAGATGGGAGAGACATCCCTGTGAGGTGTGAGAGACATCCCTGTGAGATACGAGAGACATCCCTGTGAGGTGTGAGAGACATCCCTGTGAGATAGGAGAGACATCCCTATGAGATGTGAGTAACATCCCTGTGAGATGTGAGAGACATCCCTGTGAGATACGAGAGACATCCCTGTGAGATAGGAGAGACATCCCTGTGAGATGTGAGAGACATCCCTATGAGATGTGAGTAACATCCCTGTGAGATGTGAGAGACATCCCTGTGAGATGTGAGAGACATCCCTGTGAGATGTGAGAGACATCCCTGTGAGATGTGAGACATCCCTGTGAGATGTGAGAGACATCCCTATGAGATGTGAGAGACATCCCTGTGAGATACGAGAGACATCCCTGTGAGATAGGAGAGACATCCCTGTGAGATGTGAGAGACATCCCTGTGAGATGTGAGAGACATCCCTGTGAGATAGGAGAGACATCCCTATGAGATGTGAGTAACAACCCTGTGAGATGTGAGAGACATCCCTGTGAGATAGGAGAGACATCCCTATGAGATGTGAGTAACATCCCTGTGAGGTGTGAGAGACATCCCTGTGAGATAGGAGAGACATCCCTATGAGATGTGAGTAACAACCCTGTGAGATGTGAGAGACATCCCTGTGAGATAGGAGAGACATCCCTATGAGATGTGAGTAACATCCCTGTGAGGTGTGAGAGACATCCCTGTGAGATAGGAGAGACATCCCTGTGAGAGGAAAAATGTAGAAGATAAATGGGCAGTCTTTAAAACATTGTTAGAAAAGCACACTTATCAGTGTATACCCTTGGGTAATAAGTATAAAAGAAATAAGTCAAAACCAATGTGGCTAAATAAACAGGTAGGGGAGGAAATGGACAAGAAGAGGAAGGCGTTTAGATTCTTTAGGTCAGAAGGGACAGAGACACCGTATCAGAATTATAACGAATGTAACAAAAATTGCAAAAGGGCAATTAAATTAGCAAAAATGGATAATGAAAAAAGGATTGCAATAGAAAGTATGGTCAACCCTAAAAAGTTCTTTAAGTACCTTAATAACAAAAAAATGAGAAAAGAAAATATAGGACCCTTTCAGTGTGAGATGGGTAGGCAGATTATTGGAGATAAGGAAAAAGCTGAGGCATTAAACAAATTCTTTGCCTCTGTGTTTACCAGGGAAGAATCAAGTTCAATAGTAGTGCCGCAGGAGGAAGCCACAACCTCCATATTAATGAACAATTGGTTATCTGAGGAAGAAGTTCATAGACGGCTTGAAAAAACTAAAGTAAATAAGGCACCTGTCCCTGATGGCATACATCCAAGAGTTCTCAAGGAGTTAAGTTCAATAATAGCCAAACCATTATATTTAATATTCAGGGACTCCATTTCCACAGGCTCAGTACCACAATATTGGCGTAAAGCAGATGTGGTGCCTATATTTAAAAAGGGAGCTAGATCACAACCGGGGAATTACAGACCTGTAAGCCTGACTTCAATAGTAGGGAAACTACTTGAAGGTTTAATACGGGATAATATTCAGGAATACCTAATGGAAAAAAAAATTATTAGTAATAGTCAGCATGGATTTATGAAGGATAGATCATGCCAAACTAACCTTATTTGTTTCTTTGAGGAGGTAAGTAGGAATTTAGACCAGGGTAATACAGTTTATGTGGTCTACTTAGATTTTGCAAAGGCTTTTGATACGGTTTCACACAAGAGGTTGGTGTACAATATAAAGAAAGTTGGACTCAGTAATAATATATGCACCTGGATTGAAAACTGGTTAAAGGACAGACAGCAGAGGGTTGTCATAAATGGAACTTTTTCAGGTTGGGCTAAAGTCGTGAGTGGAGTACCTAAGGGATCAGTACTGGGATCCCTGCTTTTTAACTTGTTTATTAATGACCTTGAGTTTGGCATCGAGAGCAAAGTCTCCATCTTTGCTGATGATACTAAATTGTGTAAGGTAATAGAATCAGAGCAGGATGTAATTTCTCTTCAGAAGGACTTGGAGAGACTGGAAACGTGGGCAGGTAAATGGCAGATGAGGTTTAATACAGATAAATGTAAGGTTATGCATTTGGGATGCAAGAATAAAAAGGCGAATTACACATTAAATGGGGATAAATTGGGGGAATCCTTGATGGAGAAGGATTTAGGAGTGCTTGTAGACTGCAGGCTTAGCAATAGTGCCCAAAGTCATGCAGTAGCTGCAAAGGCAAACAAGATCTTATCTTGCATTAAACGGGCAATGGATGGAAGGGAAGTAAACATAATTATGCCCCTTTACAAAGCATTAGTAAGACCACATCTTGAATATGGAGTACCATTTTGGGCACCAATCCTTAGAAAAGACATTCTGGAACTAGAGAGAGCGCAGAGAAGAGCCACCAAATTAATAAAGGGGATGGGCATTCTAACTTATGAGGAGAGGCTAGCTAAATTAGATTTATTTACATTAGAAAAGAGGCATCTAAGAGGGGATATGATAACTATATAGAAATATATTCGGGAACAATACAAGGAGCTTTCAAAAGAACTATTCATCCCACGGGCAGTACAAAGGACTCTGGGTCATCCCTTAAGGTTGGAGGAAAGGAAATGTCACCAGCAACAAAGGAAAGGGTTCTTTACAGTAAGGGCAGTTACAGTGTGGGATTCATTACCCATGGAGACTGTGATGGCAGATACAATAGATTTGTTCAAAAAAAGGTTGGACATCTCTTTAGAAAGTAAAGGTATACAGGGATATACCAAATAAGTATACATGGGAAGGATATTGATCCAGGGAGTAATCCGATTGCCAATTCTTGGAGTCAGGGAGGAATTTATTTTTCCCCTTATGAGGTATCATTGGGTGATGTGACACTGGGGTTTGTGTTTGCCTTCCTCTGGATCAATAAGTATAGATATAGGATAAAGTAGCGGTATCTGTCTTTCAACCTCATCTACTATGTAACTATGTCAGTATGTAACTATGTAACTATGTCAGTATGTAACTATGTAACTATGTCAGTATGTAACTATGTAACTATGTCAGTATGTAACTATGTAACTATGTCAGTATGTAACTATGTCAGTATGTAACTATGTCAGTATGTAACATCACTGTGAGATAGGAGATACATCTCTGTAAGATGTGAGACATCCCTGTGAGGTGTGAGACATACAGGACCGTGCAGTTAGAGGTGTAAAGAGATTGCTGCTAATGAAGGGTGTCTCTCAGGGCGGTCTCATCAGGCGTTCAAGTGCAGAGATCCACCAGCTGTGGAGCGAGTGCTGTGAAGAACATGTTATTAGAATGGTGCCGGGCAAAGACAAGAGATCGTCAGGTAAGAGAGACTGCTAGGGGAGAAGGAGAACCCAAGGAGTCATCCAGATGAAAGGTAGTCTGCCAGGGGAGAACGAGACTGCCAGAGGAGAGGTAGAGACTGCCAGGGGAGAGGTAGAGACTGCCAGGGGAGAATGAGACTGCCAGGGGAGAGGTAGAGACTGCCAGGGGAGAGGTAGAGACTGCCAGGGGAGAGGTAGAGACTGCCAGAGGAGAGGTAGAGACTGCCAGAGGAGAGGTAGAGACTGCCAGGGGAGAGGTAGAGACTGCCAGGGGAGAGGTAGAGACTGCCAGGGGAGAGGTAGAGACTGCCAGGGGAGAGGTAGAGACTGCCAGGGGAGAGGTAGAGACTGCCAGGGGAGAGGTAGAGACTGCCAGGTGAGAGGTAGAGACTGCCAAGGGAGAGGTAGAGACTGCCAGGGGAGAACGAGACTGCCAGGGGGAGGAGATAGTCCACCATCTGGGCAGAGAGACTGATATTTGAGAGAGAGACTACCAGGTGAGAGGGAGGCCAGCAGGGGAGAGGGAGATCACTGGGTGAAAGAGACAGACCACCAGGTGAGAAGGAGACTGCCAGGGGAGACAGACACCTTCAGACAAGAGAGAGACCACCAGGTAAGAGAGAGACCGCTGGGGGAGACTCCCTCTACCTCTCTCACCCCCTGAATGTTTCTTGGCAGGGTGTTGACATACAGAACTTCTCCAGCAGTTGGAGCAGCGGTCTCGCGTTCTGCGCCCTCATCATCGCATACTTCCCTGACGCATTTGACTTTGATTCTCTGGACCCAAAGAACAGAAGAGGGAACTTTCAGCTGGCATTCAGTACTGCGGAGTGAGGAGGGGAGAGGGGGAGGAAAGAAGAGACAGGGAGAGAAGAGGGGGAGAGGGGGAAGAGAAGAAGAGGAGAGAGGGAGGAAAAGAGAGTGGAGGGAGAGGAAAGGGGAGGAGTGTGAAAGAGAATGGGTAAGATTGTGAGAGAGAATGGGTAAGAGGGGGTGAAAGAATGGGGAAGAGGGCGGGAGAGGAGGGGGAGAGAGAATGGGTAAGAGGGGGAGAGAGAATTGGTAAGAGGGGGAAAGAGAGAATGCGTATGAGGGGGGAGAGAGAATGGGTAAGAGGGGGGAAGGGAGAATGGGTAAGAGGGGGAGAGAGAATGCGTATGAGGGGGGAGAGAGAATGGGTAAGAGGGGGGAAGGGAGAATGGGTAAGAGGGGAAGAGAGAATGGGTAAGAGGGAGAGAGAGAATGGGTAAGAGGGAGAGAGAGAATGGGTAAGAGGGGGAGAGAGAATGGGTAAGAGGGGGATAGAGAATGGGTAAGAGGGGAGAGAGAATGGGTAAGAGGGGGGAAGGGAGAATGGGTAAGAGGGGGAGAGAGAATGTGTAAGAGGGGGAGAGAGAATGGGTAAGAGGGGGAAGAGAGAATGGGTAAAAGGGGGAGAGAGAATGGGTAAGAGGGGGAGAGAGAATGGGTAAGAGGGGGGAAGAGAGAATGGGTAAGAGGGGGGAAGAGCGAGTGGGTAAGAGGGGGAGAGAGAATGGGTAAGAGGGGAAGAGAGAATGGGTAAGAGGGGGAGAGAGAATGGGTAAGAGGGGGAGAGAGAATGGGTAAGAGGGGAAGAGAGAATGGGTAAGAGGGGGGAAGAGAGAATGGGTAAGAGGGGGAGAGAGAATGTGTAAGAGGGGAGAGAGAATGGGTAAGAGGGGGAGAGCGAATGGGTAAGAGGGGGAAGAGAGAATGGGTAAGAGGGAGAAGGGAGAATGGGTAAGAGGGGGAAGGGAGAATGGGTAAGAGGAGGGAAGAGAGAATGTGGAAGAGGAGGGAAGAGAGAATGGGTAAGATGGGGAGAGAGAATGGGTAAGAGGGGGGAAGAGAGAATGGGTAAGAGGGGAGAGAGAATGGGTAAGAGGGGGAGAGAGAATGGGTAAGGGGGAGAGAGAATGGGTAAGAGGGGGAGAGAGAATGGGTATGAGGGGGAGAGAGAATGGGTAAGAGGGGGGAGAGAGAATGGGTAAGAGGGGGAGAGAGAATGGGTAAGAGGGGGAGAGAGAATGGGTAAGAGGGGGAGAGAGAATGGGTAAGGGGGAGAGAGAATGGGTAAGAGGGGAGAGAGAATGGGTAAGGGGGAGAGAGAATGGGTAAGAGGGGGGAAGAGAGAATGGGTAAGAGGGGGGAAGAGAGAATGGGTAAGAGGGGGAGAGAGAATGGGTAAGAGGGGGAAGAGAGAATGGGTAAGAGGGGAAGAGAGAATGGGTAAGAGGTGGAGAGTGAATGGGTAAGAGGGGGAGAGAGAATGGGTAAGAGGGGGAGAGAGAATGGGTAAGAGGGGGAAGGGAGAATGGGTAAGGGGGAGAGAGAATGGGTAAGAGGGGAGAGTGAATGGGTAAGAGGGGAAGAGAGAATGGGTTAGAGGGGAGAGAGAATGGGTAAGAGTGGGAGGGAGAATGGGTAGGAGGGGGAGAGAGAATAGGTAAGAGGGGGAGGGAGAATGGGTAAGAGGGGAGGGAGAATGGGTAAGAGGGGGAAGGGAAATGGGTAAGAGGGGGATGAGAGAATGGGTAAGAGGGGAGAGAGAATGGGTAAGAGGGGGGAGAGAGAATGGGTAAGAGGGGGAGAGAGAATGGGTAAGGGGGGAGAGAATGGGTAGAGGGGGAGAGAGAATGGGTAAGAGGGGGAAGAGAGAATGGGGTAAGAGGGGGGAAGGGAGAATGGGTAGAGGGGGAGAGAGAATAGGGTAAGAGGGGGAGAGAGAATGGGTAAGAGGGGGTAGAGAGATGGGTATGAGGGGGAGTGTGAATGGGTAAGAGGGGAGAGTGATAGGGTAGATGTGGGGGGTTGAGAGAATGGGTAGAGGGGAAGGGTGATGGGGGTAGGGAGAAGGGGGTTGGGGGAGAGAGAATGGGTAGAGGGGGAGAGGATGGGTAAGAGGGGGAGTGAGTTGGGGAAGAGGGGGATGAGAGAAGGGGTAAGAGGGGGAAGGGGATGGGTAGGGGGTAGGAGATGGGGTAGTGGGGTGAGGTGATGGAGGTAGTGGGGGTGAGTGGGGTAGTGGGGGTGTGAGTAGGGGTAGTGGGGGTTGTGTGTAGGAGGTAGAGGGGTGTGAGATTGGGGGTTAGAGGGGAGTGAGTAGTGGGTTGAGGGGAGTGAGATGGGGGTTGAGGGGATGGGTGATGGGGTTAGTGGGGTGTGAGATGGGTTGTGGGAGGAGATGGGGTTGTGGGGGTTGTGAGGATGGTGTGGGAATAGGGGTGAGTGTTGGGGTAGTGGGGTGTGTGATGGGGGTAGAGGGGGTTGTGAGATGGGGTAGAGGGGGGTTGAGAGTGGGGGTAGAGGGGGTGTGTGATGGGGTAGTGGGGTTGTGTGAATGGGGTTGTGGGGGTGAGAGATGGGGTGTGGGGGTGTGTGTTGGGGTTGTGGGTTGTGTGTTGGGGTTGAGGGGGTTGTGTGTTGGGGTTGTGGGGGTGTGTGATGGAAGGGGGATGAGGAGACGGGGGAAGAGAGAGAAGAGGTAAGAGAGGGAGAGAGAATGGAGGTAAGAGGGGAAGAGAGAATGGGTAAGAGGGAGAGAGGAGAAGAGGTAAATGGAGAGAGAAAAGAGGTAACTGGAGAGAGGAAAAAGAGGTAAATGGAGAGAGGAAGAAGAGGTAAATGGAGAAG
>NW_027453835.1:734469-795059 GCF_040206685.1 Ascaphus truei
GGTCTCTCAAGCAGTGTGTCTCTTACGGTCTCAGGTAGTGTGTCTCTTACGATCTCTCAGGCATTGTGTCTCTTACGGTCTCTCAGGCAGTGTGTCTCTTACGGTCTCTGAGGCAGTCTCTCTCTTACGGTCTCTCAGGTAGTCTCTCTCTTACGTTCTTTAAGTCAGTGTGTCTCTTTCAGGCAGTCTCTCTCTATGCTTTCTCAGGCAGTCTCTGTCACGGTCTCTCAGGCAGTGCGTCTCTTATGGTCTCTCAGGCAGTGCGTCTCTTACGGCCTCTCAGGCAGTGTGTCTCTTATGGTTCTGTGGGAGGGTCTCTCTTACGGTCTCTCAGGCAGTGTGTCTCTTACTGTCTCTCAGGCAGTGCGTCTCTTACGGCCTCTCAGGCAGTGCGTCTCTTGCAGGCAGTCTCTCTCTTACGTTCTCTCAGGCAGTGCGTCTCTTGCAGGCAGTGCCTCTCTTACGGTCTCTCAGGCAGTGTCTCTCTCAGGCAGTTGTGTCTCTTACAGTCTCTCAGGCAGTGCGTCTCTTGCGGTCTCTCAGGCAGTGCGTCTCTTGCGGTCTCTCAGGCAGTGCGTCTCTTACGGTCTCTCAGGCAGTGCGTCTCTTACGGTCTCTCAGGCAGTGTGTCTCTTACGGTCTCTCAGGCAGTGTGTCTCTCTCAGGCAGTTGTGTCTCTTACGGTCTCTCAGGCAGTGTGTCTCTTACGGTCTCTCAGGCAGTGTGTCTCTTACGGTCTCTCAGGCAGTGTGTCTCTTACGGTCTCTCAGGCAGTGTGTCTCTTACGGTCTCTCAGGCAGTGTGTCTCTTTCAGGCAGTGCGTCTCTTACGGTCTCTCAGGCAGTGCGTCTCTTACGTCCTCTCAGGCAGTGCGTCTCTTACTGTCTCTTTCAGGCAGTGCGTCTCTTACTGTCTCTTTCAGGCAGTGCGTCTCTTACGGTCTCTCAGGCAGTGTGTCTCTTACGGTCTCTCAGGCAGTGCGTCTCTTACGGTCTCTCAGGCAGTCTCTCTCTTACGGTCTCTCAGGCAGTGTGTCTCTCTCAGGCATTTGTGTCTCTTACGGTCTCTCAGGCAGTGCGTCTCTTACGGTCTCTCAGGCAGTGTGTCTCTCTCAGGCAGGGTGTCTCTCTCAGGCAGTCTCTCTCTTACGGTCTCTCAGGCAGTGCGTCTCTTACGGCCTCTCAGGCAGTGTGTCTCTTACGGCCTCTCAGGCAGCATGTCTCTTACGGTCTCTCAGGCAGTGCGTCTCTTTCAGGCAGTGCGTCTCTTACGGTCTCTCAGGCAGTGTGTCTCTCTCAGGCAGCGTGTCTCTTTCAGGCAGTGTGTCTCTTACGGTCTCTCTCAGGCATTCTCTCTCTTACGGTCTCTCAGGCAGTGCGTCTCTTACGGTCTCTCAGGCAGTGCGTCTCTTACGGTCTCTCAGGCAGTGTGTCTCTTACGGTCTCTCAGGCAGTGCGTCTCTTACGGTCTCTCAGGCAGTGCGTCTCTTACGGTCTCTCAGGCAGTGTGTCTCTCTGTTATCTCGGCTATCTCAGAGTGTAAATAAGAGAGCCGTCCGTGATGTCTCTCTGTGAGATCTCTGCGCTCCCATTGGTTGGAGAGAAATCGGGCATTAAACATTCTCCAATGTCGTGAATTCCTGTAAATTCTGTGAGTGCTCAACCCCCCCCCCCCCCCTTAAATTACTTTCAACCCGCCGAAATACCCTCAACACACTCCCAACACCCCAAATACCCCAAAACACCCCATACCCAGATGCTCCCAATATCCCACAACACACTGCCCCCCAAATACCCACTCCCAAAACTCCTACCCCCAAATACCCACTCCCAAAACTCCTACCCCCAAATACCCACTCCCAAAACTCCTACCCCAAATACCCACTCCCAAAACTCCTACCTGCAAATACCCACTCCCAAAACTCCTACCCCCAAATACCCACTCCCAAAACTCCTACCCCCAAATACCCACTCCCAAAACTCCTACCCCCAAATACCCACTCCCAAAACTCCTACCCCCAAATACCCACTCCCAAAACTCCTACCCCCAAATACCCACTCCCAAAACTCCTACCCCCAAATACCCACTCCCAAAACTCCTACCCCCAAATACCCACTCCCAAAACTCCTACCCCCAAATACCCACTCCCAAAACTCCTACCCCCAAATACCCACTCCCAAAACTCCTACCCCCAAATACCCACTCCCAAAACTCCTACCCCCAAATACCCACTCCAAAACTCCTACCCCCAAATACCCACTCCCAAAACTCCTACCCCCAAATACCCACTCCCAAAACTCCTACCCCCAAATACCCACTCCCAAAACTCCTACCCCAAATACCCACTCCCAAAACTCCTACCCCCAAATACCCACTCCATAACTCTACCCCCAAATACCCACTCCCAAAACTCCTACCCCAAATACCCACTCCCAAAACTCCTACCCCCAAATACCCACTCCCAAAACTCCTACCCCAAATACCCACTCCCAAAACCCTACCCCCAAATACCCACTCCCAAAACTCCTACCCCAAATACCCACTCCCAAAACTCTACCCCAAATTACCCACTCCAAAAACTCCTACCCCAAATACCCACTCCCAAACTCCTACCCCCAAATACCCACTCCAAAACTCCTACCCCCAAATACCCACTCCCAAAACTCCCTAATTAACCCCAACACATTCCCAATCCCCAAATATGCCCCAACACACTCTCAACAACCCATACATACTAACCAACACACTCCTACCCCCCAAATACTCCCGACCCCCCACAAACACACTCACCCATCAAATACCCCAACACACACTCAACAACCCATACATACTAACCAACACACTCCTACCCCCCAAATACTCCCGACCCCCACAAACACACTCACCCATCAAATACCCCAACACACACTCAACAACCCATACATACTAACCAACACACTCCTACCCCCAAATACTCCCGATCCCCCACAAACACATTCACCCATCAAATACCCCAACACACACTCAACAACCCATACATACTAACCAACACACTCCTACCCCCCAAATACGCCCGACCGCCCACAAACACACTCACCCATCAAATACCCCAACACACTCTCAACAACCCATACATACTAACCAACACACTCCTACCCCCAAATACTCCCGACCCCCCACAAACACACTCACCCATCAAATACCCAACACACTCTCAACAACCCATACATACTAACCAACACACTCCTACCACCCCAAATACTCCCGACCCCCCACAAACACACTCACCCATCAAATACCCCAACACACTCTCAACAACCCATACATACTAACCAACACACTCCTACCCCCCAAATACCCCCGACCCCCCACAAGCACACTCACCCATCAAATACCCCAACACACTCCTTCCCCCCAAATACTCCCGACCCCCCACAAACACACTCACCCATCAAATACCCCAACACACTCCCAACCCCCCCACAACATGCACCTTCCCTTAAATACCTCCCCAAAAATACCCCAAACACTCTCCCAGCCCCACCACAACACCTTAACCCTTAAATACCCCAAATACTTCCCAACACACTTCCCACCCACATTGCCACAAACACTCCCAACCAGCCAAACATTCCCAACCCCCAAAAATACCCAACCCCCCACCAACACACTCCCCCAACCAAATGCCCTTGTCATGTATGGCCCACCTGTGAGCACGTGACCTGCATACGGGACAAGGGTTAATACACAGCTCGCAAGCTGGCCCACTTTTCCCCTTTGCAAAGGTATTGTATTGTATGTCTTTATTTATATAGCGCCATAAATGTACATAGCGCTTCACAGTAGTAATACATGTGGTAATCAAATAAATAACAGATAATATAAATAACAGATCATGGGAATAAGTGCTTCAGACATACCGTAAAAGTAACATTAAGGAAGAGGAGTCCCTGCTCCGAGGAGCTTACAATCTAATTGGTAGGTAGGGAGAACGTACAGAGACAGTAGGAGGGAATACTAGTAAGTGCGTCTGCAGGGGCCAAGCTTTATGTGTTGTGTCCATGATTATCCAGTGCTATTCATATGCTTCTTTAAGCAAGTGTGTCTTAAGGTGAGTCTTAAAGGTGGATAGAGAGGGTGCTAGTCGGGTACTGAGGGGAAGGGCATTCCAGAGGTGTGGGGCAGAAAGTGAGAAAGGTTTAAGGCGGGAAAGAGCTTTAGATACAAAGGGGGTAGAAAGAAGACATCCTTGAGAAGAACGCAAGAGTCGGGATGGTGCATAGCGAGAAATTAGGGCTGAGATGTAAGGAGGGGCAGAAGAGTGTAAAGCTTTAAAAGTGAGCAGGAGAATGGAGTGTGAGATGCGGGATTTGATAGGAAGCCAGGAGAGGGATTTCATGAGGGGGGATGCGGAGACAGATCTAGGAAAGAGTAGAGTGATTCTGGCAGCAGCGTTTAGGATAGATTGTAGGGGAGACAGGTGAGAGGCAGGAAGGCCGGACAGCAGGAGGTTGCAGTAATCGAGACGTGAGAGAATGAGGGCCTGAGTCAGAGTTTTAGCAGTCGAGTAACAGAGGAAAGGGTGAACCTTTGTGATATTGCGGAGGAAAAAGCGACAAGAATTAGAAACATTTTGAATATGAGAGGAGAATGAGAGAGAGGAATCAAGTGTAACCCCAAGGCAGCGTGCGTGGGCTACTGGGTGAATGATCGTATTTCAAAAGCAATGTGGAAGGAGGTAGTAGGGCCAGGTTTGGGAGGAAGTATAAGGAGCTCTGTTTTTGCCATGTTAAGTTTCAGTCGGCGTATGGCCATCCAGGATGATATCGCAGAGAGACATTCAGAAACTTTGGTCTGTATAGCAGGTGTAAGGTCAGGGGTTGAAAGGTAAATTTTTGTGTCGTCAGCATAGAGGTGATATTTAAACCCAAAAGATGTGATTAGGTCACCTAGAGAGAGTGTGTAGAGAGAAAAGAGAAGGGGTCCCAGGACAGAGCCCTGGGGTACCCCCACAGAGAGATCAATAGAGGAGGAGGAGGTGTTAGCAAAAGAGACACTGAAGGTATGATGGGAGAGGTAAGAGGAGATCCTGGATAAAGCTTTGTTCCGAATACCAAGAGTATGGAGAATGTGAAGGAGAAGAGGGTGGTCCACTGTGTCGAATGCTGCAGAGAGGTCGAGTAATATGAGCAGAGTGTAATGACCTCTGTCTTTGGCAGCGTGGAGGTCATCAGTTATTTTAGTGAGGGCTGTTTCAGTAGAGTGAGTAGTGCGGAAGCCAGATTGTAGAGGGCCTAGGACAGAATAGGTGTTGAGAAAGTGTAGCAATCGAGAGAATACAAGACGTTCAAGGAGCTTGGAGGCAAAAGGCAGGAGGGAGACAGGTCGATAGTTAGAAGGACAGGTAGGGTCAAGCTTGCTGTTTTTGAGTAATGGAATGACTGTTGCATGCTTGAACGATGATGGAAAGGTCCAGAGTAGAGGGAAGAGTAAAAGATCTGTGTGAGCATAGGGATTATAGAAGGAGCATGAGGTTTTAGAAGATGGGAGGGAATGGGATCAAGAGGGCAAGTGGTAGAGGGAGAAGAGGAGATCAGCAGTGACACATCCTCCTCCAAGATAGCGGAAAAAGAGTCAAGAAAGGCAGGAGGGGAGTTGGGAAGCATTGTGGGATGGGAGGAGGCAACAGATGGGATGTTCTGCCATATGGACTCCACCTTTTCCTTAAAAAAGTCAGCAAAGTCCTGAGGTGAGATGGAGGAAGAAGAGGAGGCAGCTGAGGGTGGTCTGAGTAGAGAGTCAAAGACAGAAAAGAGACGGCGTGGGTTAGACTTGTGTGTGTTGATTAGTGATGAAAAGTAGGTTTGTTTAGCTTGAGAGAGGGCAGAGTTGAAACAGGATAGCATAAATTTGTAGTGAATGAAGTCTGCGAGCGTATGAGATTTCCTCCAGAGGCGTTCAGAGGAACGAGTGGAGGAACGCAGCATGCGTGTGTAGGAGTTTAGCCAGGGTCTGGGGTTAGAAGGCCGAGGACAGCAGAGAGAAAGCGGGGCATGAAGATCAAGAGAGGAAGATAAGGCAGAGTTGTAGTTCCTGACTAGGTTGTCAAGGTCTGAAGCAGAACTGAGAGAGGAGAGGGAGGAGCGTAAAGTGGAATCAAGAGCTGGTAGGTTAATAGAGCGCAGGTTTCTGCAAAAACGAGGGCGAGATGGAGATGGAGAGAAGCGAGAGAGAGAAAATGAGATGAGGTGATGGTCAGAGAGAGGAAAAGGGGAGATGGAGAAGTCGGAGAGAGAGAAGTTTTTAGTGAAAACCAGGTCTAGGTACTGTCCATCCTTGTGGGTGCTGGCTGCAGTCCACTGTTGAAGGTCAAAAGAAAAGGTTAGAGAAAGAAAGCAGGAAGCCCAAGGGAGAGAGGGGTCATCAATGTGGCAATTGAAGTCCCCAAGGAGAAGAACAGGGGAGTCTGAGGAGAGAAAGAAAGAGAGCCAGGATTCAAAGTGAGAGAGAAAGGCAGAAGGGGGATGTGTAGAGGAAGGTGGGCGATAGATGACCGCCACATGGACCGGGAGAGGAGAGAAGATCTGGACTGTGTGAACCTCAAAGGAGGGAAAAGCAAGAGAGGGGGGAATAGAAACTGTTCGGTAGCGGCAGAGAGAGGAGAGCAGGAGCCCCACGCCTCCACCCCTGCCACCAGGGCGCGGAGTGTGGGAGAAGGAAAGGCCACCGTAGGAGAGGGCAGCTTCCAGAGCAGTCAGTCTGAGTGAAATATACTGGACACCTAACAAGCTCCTATTGAACCACCAAAATAACCACAACATATATATAAGCATATGAGTGTCACAGAGGAGTGCTACTGAGCATGGCAATATATATTTAAAACCAGAGACAGAACATAAAACACAGACAAAGCTCAGTTTTAGCACATCCAGTGAAAATCATACACGGTACAGTGCCTAAATATATATGTATAAATATCTATTAAGTAAAATGGTCTTTTAGTTTAACATTTTTGGGCAAAATTGTTGTAAGCCCCTGAGCCAACTTCACGGCAGACCACAATTCAGGGGTCCCTAACGCTAATATAAATTCTTAATAACCTGTGTAATAACAGGAAGAATGATTTATAGTAAATCTGTCAATATTAGTTGCAAAGTTCTAAGTCTGATTGAAGCTTTTATTAACCTGTACATTACCAGGAAAAGCACTCTGTATTAGAGTCTGAATTGTGGTCTGCCGTGCCGTTGGCTCAGGGGCTTACAACAATTTTGGCCAAAAATGTCAAACTAAAAGACCATTTACTTATTAGATATTTATACATATATATTTAGGCACGGTACCGTGTATGAGTTTCACTGGATGTGCTAAAACTGAGCTTTGTCTGTGTTTTATGTTCTGTCTCAGACTGAGTGAGCCAGGTCTCAGTTATAGCAAATAGGAGCAGAGAGTGAGAGAGAAAGAAGTCATGCACAGAGAGGAACTTGTTAGAAAGGGAGCGAGCATTCCAAAGGGCACAGGAGAAAGGGAGAGAGGAGGGAGGGTGGCAGGGGATGGGAGAGAGGAGGGAGGGTGGCAGGGGATGGGTATGAGGTTGGAGGGGTTAACACCAGAAGGAGTAGAAGTTGCATGTGGAAGGCGAGGACGAGCGCATGTAGAAATAAGGCAGGGACCAGGATTGGGAGAGATATCCCCAGAAGCAAGGAGGAGAAGCATGGACAGAAAGAGGATGTGTGAGGAGGATTTGTAGGGGTGTGTTTTAGTGCAGGGGGTATAGCTAGGGTGACCACCCGTCCCCCTTTTGCCGGGACAGTCCCGGTTTTTCGGTTGCTGTCCCGGTTTCCTGTGTGTCCCGGAAATGTCCCGGTTTTTCCCCGTGTGTTCCCGGATTTTTTAATGTCCGCGGCGGTGCGCGAGTAATTAGCTGCAGTGCGCGAGTGAGCGGCGGCGCGGAGGAGGAGACTGCAGCAGCCCGGCGGTGAGTATTTTTTTTAATGCCAGGGGTTGGGCTTCTCCTGTAGAAACATGCTGGGCCTTGCTGATTGGAGGATGCGGCCCGGCATTGAACAATGTCCCGCCCCCCGGCATTTGCTACCTTGGCCAATCCCCTGCGTCCCGGCATTAAGCCCCGCCCACGGCATCATCGTTCTCCAAGTCCCGGCATGTGGGAATGGAAAATGTGCCTGGGGGGGGGGGCAGGGTCGGTGTGCCTGTGGGGGTGGGCGGGGGGCAGGAGCGGTGTGCCTGGGGGTGGCAGGGGGGCAGGACCAGGGTGCCTGGGGGTGGGTGGGGGCAGGACCAGGGTGCCTGGGGGTGGCAGGGGGGCAGGACCAGGGATATGTCTTATCTTAACTGCCGTATACCTACACCGAAATGACCTATTCTGCTTTCTTCCAGATCTGACTCAAGTTTCACGCGGGAGACATCGGAAGACAGGTAGGGAACACCTCCCCTCCAGTATAATACCTTGAGGGACTGCGGATCAGGTAAGATCCCAGGCGGGATTGCTGCTTTAGAAATTGTGAAGCGGGGGCATCCAGACACTGGTTAATGGGTTCAGGATCATTCACATCTGTTTTTTTTTTTCTTCGATTAAGGAGGTACACACACACACACACACACACCCACCCACCCACCCACCCACCCACCCACACACACACACACACACACACACACACACACACACACACACACACACACACGCGTAACAAGGACTAATGGTAGTAAAGTATAAGTGTACTACAATAAATAAAAAAATGTCCCGGTTTTTCATTTTCAAAATCTGGTCACCCTAGGTATAGCTGTGTGGTGTCAGAGGATGTGTGAGGATGATTTGTAGGGGTGTGATTTAGTTCAGGGGATATAGCTGTGTGGTGTCAGAGGGCGCAGGTAAGAGAGGAGTTCATGTGATCTGAGAAGTGGGGAAGGAAGGAGAGATGGAGATATATGAATAGAGTTAGAGACATGAGGCTGGTGGAAGGAAAATAAGTGCGGTTACAGCAAATATAAAAAGTAAAGGCGGCATCACAGCAATAGTTATGTGGTGAGATGTGCAGTCTGGGAAGATATCCTCCTTTCCAGCGAAGATCAAATGCAGGAATCAGAAGCAGTAGATTGTGTCCACTTTTTCCACTTCTTTTTGAACGTCCTTTTTTAAACTTCCATACTACTTTAAAGATTTCTACTTGAAAGCATTTCTGCTTAAGGGCAAAGGCTGCAGAGGTCCCACAAATGAACAATATCTTCCCTCAATCCGCCCCCATATACCGTCTGTCACACACGGCACACGCGTGATCATGTGACTTAGATATTGTGAAAGCTGTAAAAATGTTACAACAAAACATTCAGTTATCTAGTGAGTGTATTCAGTGTACACAGGAGAAAGCTTCTATAGAAAAGCTCTCTAACAGGTAATATGGTGTGACATATATTTATACCCTAAAAACTAAAACACACGCCCCGTTATGAGGTCGCTTGTGCGTCATAAAAATAACGTAATTGTATAATAAACAAAATGAATATATGTAAATCAGCAAAAAGGATTACACCAGTGATAGTAACCTTTCCTACACATTATTACTGATACTTTGTTTCAGGGTTACAATGTGAGAAACTGGGCTTGTCTCGGACTATAGCTAATTCTACCAAGGTCTCTCATTATTGCCTGGACTTTTCTCTACCTCCCCATCACTCCCATAGACTCCTTCCCCATCACTCCCACATACTCCCTTACCCATCACTCCCACAGACTCCTTACCCATCACTCCCATAGACTCCTTACCCATCACTCCCACATACTCCTTCCCCATCACTCCCACATACTCCCTTACCCATCACTCCCACAGACTCCTTACCCATCACTCCCATAGACTCCTTACCCATCACTCCCACATACTCCCTTCCCCATCACTCCCACAGACTCCTTACCCATCACTCCCATAGACTCCTTACCCATCACTCCCACATACTCCTTCCCCATCACTCCCACATACTCCCTTACCCATCACTCCCACAGACTCCTTACCCATCACTCCCATAGACTCCTTACCCATCACTCCCACATACTCCTTCCCCATCACTCCCACAGACTCCTTACCCATCACTCCCACATACTCCTTCCCATCACTCCCACATACTCCTTCCCCATCACTCCCACATACTCCTTCCCATCACTCCCATAGACTCCTTACCCATCACTCCCACATACTCCTTCCCCATCACTCCCATAGACTCCTTACCCATCACTCCCACATACTCCTTCCCCATCACTCCCACAGACTCCTTACCCATCACTCCCACATACTCCTTCCCATCACTCCCACATACTCCTTACCCATCACTCCCACATACTCCTTCCCCATCACTCCCACATACTCCTTCCCCATCACTCCCACATACTCCTTCCCATCACTCCCATAGACTCCTTACCCATCACTCCCACATACTCCTTCCCCATCACTCCCACATACTCCTTCCCATCACTCCCACATACTCCTTCCCCATCACTCCCACATACTCCTTCCCCATCACTCCCACATACTCCTTCCCCATCACTCCCACATACTCCTTCCCATCACTCCCACAGACTCCTTCCCCATCACTCCCACAGACTCCTTACCCATCACTCCCACATACTCCTTACCCATCACTCCCACATCCTCCTTCCCCATCACTCCCACATACTCCTTCCCCTCACTCCCACATACTCCTTTCCATCACTCCCACATACTCCTTCCCATCACTCCCACATACTCCTTCCCCATCACTCCCACATACTCCTTACCCATCACTCCCACATACTCCTTCCCATCACTCCCACATACTCCTTCCCCATCACTCCCACAGACTCCTTCCCCATCACTCCCACATACTCCTTCCCCATCACTCCCACATACTCCTTCCCCATCACTCCCACATACTCCTTCCCATCACTCCCACATACTCCTTCCCCATCACTCCCACAGACTCCTTCCCCATCACTCCCACATACTCCTTACCCATCACTCCCACATACACCTTACCCATCACTCCCACATACACCTTACCCATCACTCCCACATACTCATTCCCCATCACTCCCACAGACTCCTTCCCCATCACTCCCACATACTCCTTCCCCATCACTCCCACATACTCCTTCCCCATCACTCCCACATACTCCTTCCCATCACTCCCACATACTCCTTCCCCATCACTCCCACATACTCCTTACCCATCACTCCCACATACACCTTACCCATCACTCCCACATACACCTTACCCATCACTCCCACATACTCCCTTTCCCATCACTCCCACATACTCCTTCCCCATCACTCCCATATACTCCTTCCCCATCACTCCCACATACTCCTTCCCCATCACTCCCACATACTCCTTCCCCATCACTCCCACATACTCCTTCCCCATCACTCCCACATACTCCTTCCCATCACTCCCACATACTCCTTCCACATCACTCCCACATACTCCTTCCCCATCACTCCCACATACTCCCTTACCCATCACTCCCACATACTCCTTCCCCATCACTCCCACATACTCCTTCCCCATCACTCCCACACACTCCTTCCCCATCCCTCCCACACACTCCTTCCCCATCACTCCCACAGACTCCTTCCCCATCACTCCCACAGACTCCTTCCCCATCACTCCCACAGACTCCTTCCCCATCACTCCCACAGACTCCTTCCCCATCACTCCCACATACTCCTTCCCCATCACTCCCACATACTCCTTCCCCATCACTCCCACATACTCCTTCCCCATCACTCCCACATACTCCTTCCCCATCACTCCCACAGACTCCTTCCCCATCACTCCCACAGACTCCTTCCCCATCACTCCCACAGACTCCTTACCCATCACTCCCACAGACTCCTTACCCATCACTCCCACAGACTCCTTCCCCATCACTCCCACAGACTCCTTACCCATCACTCCCACAGACTCCTTACCCATCACTCCCACATACTCCTTCCCCATCACTCCCACATACTCCTTCCCCATCACTCCCACATACTCCTTCCCCATCACTCCCACAAACGCCTTCCCCATCACTCCCACATACTCCTTCCCCATCACTCCCACATACTCCTTCCCCATCACTCCCACATACTCCTTCCCATCACTCCCACATACTCCTTCCCCATCACTCCCACATACTCCTTCCCCATCACTCCCACATACTCCTTCCCCATCACTCCCACATACTCCTTCCCCATCACTCCCACACACTCCTTCCCCATCACTCCCACATACTCCTTCCCATCACTCCCACATACTCCTTCCCATCACTCCCACATACTCCTTCCCCATCACTCCCACATACTCCTTCCCCATCACTCCCACATACTCCTTCCCCATCACTCCCACATACTCCTTCCCCATCACTCCCACATACTCCTTCCCCATCACTCCCACATACTCCTTCCCCATCACTCCCACATACTCCTTCCCCATCACTCCCACATACTCCTTCCCCATCACTCCCACATACTCCTTCCCCATCACTCCCACATACTCCCTTCCCCATCACTCCCACATACTCCCTTCCCCATCACTCCCACATACTCCTTCCCCCTCACTCCCACATACTCCTTCCCCATCACTCCCACATACTCCCTTCCCATCACTCCCACATACTCCCTTCCCCATCACTCCCACATACTCCTTCCCCATCACTCCCACATACTCCTTACCCATCACTCCCACATACTCCTTCCCCATCACTCCCACATACTCCTTACCCATCACTCCCACATACTCCTTACCCATCACTCCCAAATACTCCTTCCACATCACTCCCACATACTCCTTACCCATCACTCCCACATACTCCTTCCCCATCACTCCCACATACTCCTTACCCATCACTCCCACATACTCCTTACCCATCACTCCCACAGACTCCTTACCCATCACTCCCACATACTCCTTACCCATCGCTCCCACAGACTCCTTACCCATCACTCCCACAGACTCCTTACCCATCACTTCCACAGACTCCTTCCCCATCACTCCCACATACTCCCTTCCCCATCACTCCCACATACTCCTTCCCATCACTCCCACATACTCCTTACCCATCACTCCCACATACTCCTTACCCATCACTCCCACATACTCCTTCCCATCACTCCCACATACTCCTTCCCCATCACTCCCACATACTCCTTCCCATCACTCCCACATACTCCTTCCCATCACTCCCACATACTCCTTCCCCATCACTCCCACATACTCCTTCCCCATCACTCCCACAGACTCCTTCCCCATCACTCCCACATACTCCTTCCCCATCACTCCCACATACTCCCTTCCCCATCACTCCCACATACTCCCTTCCCCATCACTCCCACATACTCCTTACCCATCACTCCCACATACTCCTTCCCATCACTCCCACATACTCCTTCCCCATCACTCCCACATACTCCTTCCCCATCACTCCCACATACTCCTTCCCCATCACTCCCACATACTCCCTTCCCCATCACTCCCACATACTCCTTCCCCATCACTCCCACATACTCCTTCCCCATCACTCCCACATACTCCTTCCCCATCACTCCCACATACTCCTTCCCCATCACTCCCACATACTCCTTCCCCATCACTCCCACATACTCCTTCCCCATCACTCCCACATACTCCTTCCCCATCACTCCCACATACACCTTACCCATCACTCCCACATACTCCTTCCCCATCACTCCCACATACTCCTTCCCCATCACTCCCACATACTCCTTCCCCATCACTCCCACATACTCCTTACCCATCGCTCCCACATACTCCTTACCCATCGCTCCCACAGACTCCTTACCCATCGCTCCCACATACTCCTTCCCATCGCTCCCACATACTCCTTCCCCATCACTCCCACATACTCCTTCCCCATCACTCCCACATACTCCTTCCCATCACTCCCACATACTCCTTCCCCATCGCTCCCACATACTCCTTACCCATCGCTCCCACATACTCCTTACCCATCACTCCCACAGACTCCTTACCCATCACTCCCACATACTCCTTCCCATCACTCCCACATACTCCTTCCCCATCACTCCCACATACTACTTCCCCATCACTCCCACATACTCCTTCCCCATCACTCCCACATACTCCTTACCCATCACTCCCACATACTCCTTCCCATCACTCCCACATACTCCTTACCAATCGCTCCCACATACTCCTTCCCCATCACTCCCACATACTCCTTCCCATCACTCCCACATACTCCTTCTCCATCACTCCCACATACTCCTTACCCATCACTCCCACATACTCCTTACCCATCACTCCCACATACTCCTTACCCATCGCTCCCACATACGCCTTACCCATCACTCCCACATACTCCTTACCCATCGCTCCCACATACTCCTTACCCATCGCTCCCACATACGCCTTACCCATCACTCCCACATACTCCTTACCCATCGCTCCCACATACGCCTTACCCATCGCTCCCACATACTCCTTACCCATCGCTCCCACATACGCCTTACCCATCACTCCCACATACTCCTTACCCATTGCTCCCACATACGCCTTACCCATCACTCCCACATACTCCTTCCCCATCACTCCCACATACTCCTTACTCATCACTCCCACATACTCAAAAGTAAGCTAAGGAGGTGCGGTGTTAGATGTTTCCTAAATTTCTTATAATAGAGATTGGAGAAACCGTCGGGACCCGGGGCTTTAGAGGGTTTTAGGTTCTTGATAACCTTTGTTATTTCCTCCGTTGTGAAGTCTCTACCCATTACCTCTCTGTCCAACCCGTTCAGACCCGGTAGATTCGAGCCCCTCAAGAAATCTTTTAGGGCTTTGTCCGTACCAGTCGAACGGGCAACTTTGCCCCCATCATATAATTTCTCGTAGTAGTTTTTGAATTCCTCTACAATTTTTTTGGGGTTGGCCGTGGTCTCTCCTGACTCCAGCTGTAAGGCCTGAATATTATAGTTATTTGTTTTGGCGCTAATCATATTAGCCAGCAGGGTATCTGGTTTGTTTGCTTTTTCAAAGAATCTTCTCTTAGACCAGCTTAGCGATTTCTCGGCCTGGGAGGCAAGGAGCAGATTCAGTTTAGTCTGAGTGTCACCAATCTGTTGATGGGCGGTTGGATCTGGGGCGCTCTTATATTTATCCCACAATGCCTTTAACTCTGACTGTTCTTTTATAATTTTCGCGTTGCTCTCTCTTTTTTTTTTGGCCGCTAGACTAATCAGAATCCCTCTTAGTGTTGCTGTGTGTGCCTCCAAGAGGGTTATGTGGGAGCGAACGCTTCCCTTGTTTTCTCTAAAGAAGTTTTTGATTTCGTCCCCAATCTTGATCTGTAGATCCGGGATTTTTAAAAGGGATTCGTTTAATTTCCAGTTTGCTCCTGGCCTGTCCAGCCCTATCTGTGAGCACCTCAGCTCTATGGGTGCATGATCAGACCACGAAATATCGTGGATCCCAGAGTGGGCGATCTTTGGGACCAGTCTACTAGAGACAAAAAAGTAATCGATTCTACTGAAGGATTCGTGTGGGTGTGAGTAGAAGGTATAGTCTCTGACTAGTGGGTGTAGTTCCCTCCAAATATCGACCAGCTGCAAATCCCGTAGCCCCTGCTCCAGGGCCGTGCGTCTGGATACTGCCCGAGATTTGTGGGAACCTGAGCGGTCTAGGGATGCGTTCAACACTGTATTGAAATCGCCCCCTACAATTAAGGCTCCTTTAGCGTGTTTGCGGATAGTTGCAAAGGATGATGCGAAGAAGGCTGGGTCTTGTCCATTAGGGGCATATATTACGGCGATCATTATCGGTTGCTGGTTAATGGACCCTGTGAGTAACAGGGACCTGCCCTCCTTGTCCTTCTTCACCTCATCCACCACCAGTCCCACCCTGTTGTGTACCAATATTGCTACTCCGCGTTTTTTCACCTGCGCGGAAGCTAGGTATACTTGTCTAAACTGCTTATCGAAATATTTGGGGAAGCTGGTGGTGCTAAAATGCGTTTCCTGTATTAATACAATATCCGCGCCCTTTCTCTTGTAGTCATTGAGCTATTTTCCTCTTACGAGGACAGTTCAGCCCTTTGGCATTGTGTGAGATAAATGTTAAGGTCATGGGGTGTGTGTAGTCTCACCTCTCGTCCCGTATGTCGTAATTTGAAGTGTCCGGCGCTCCCCGGTGGGACTCAGTTTCTCTGCAGTGCACAGCGGTTCGCTCAATGTCGGCGGTACACCACCTAGGCAGGAGGGGGGGGGGGGGTGGCCAGGGGAGAAACATAAGGGACATAGGACACATACAGGGAAGAAAACAACATCAACATAAACAACAATGTAGGAGAGGCATCTGTGGTCCTAGACCACCGCCCCCCCCTTGCCAACCGGTTCTTTCAAGGGCTCCCAACAGTAGAGCTGCAACGATGTAAACTGGAACATTGTAAGGTGAGCATTTAGACAAGGTTTTGTAGTTTTCCCTCACTTAGGGCTGCGGGGCTGCCTATTCTTGCTTGCCTTCCCAGCCTCCTTCCAGGCTGGATCCGGGGTTATGCTCCCACCAGCTGCCTCGGCAGGGACCTTGTCCTGGAGCCCTATTTTGGCTAAGAAGCTCACCCCATCCTCCAACCGCCTCAGGGTGTGCGAGACGCCGTTGCGGGTCACCAGTAGCCCAAACGGATACAGCCAGCGGTATCTTATCCCCTCATCGCGGAGCACCTTTGTGATTGGTGTAATCTGCTTACGTTTGAGGAGGGTGGCAGGGGAGATATCCTGGAAAACCTGCAACTTGTGGCCTTCAAATAACGCTTCATTCCGGGTCATCTGGCAAAAGGACTCTTTAATCTTAAAGAAGTGAAAGCGGACTATAATATCGCGGGGGGGGGGGGGGGGTCCCCGGGTTGTGGCCTCGATCTCAGGGCTCTATGGCACCGGTCTAAATGGATGTCGCGTTCCGGTTTCTCTGGCATGAGCTGCAGCAGCCATCTTCCCATGAAGTCCTCCGGGTCTGTCTCTTCTTCCGTGACCCCCCGGATCCGCACGTTGTTGCGGTGGTCACGATTGTCCGAGTCCTCCTGCCTGTCGGTGAGGTCCCGCACCACTTCTTTCACCTGGGCCAGTTGTTTTTCAGATTTATGTTGGGCTTTGATGGAGGAATCTAGTTTTTTCTCTAGGGAGTCCGTTCTGACCCCTATGCTGCCCAGATCCGCCCTCAGCGCAGCCAGTTCAGCTTGAAAGCATCGCTTTATGTCCATACAGAACTCCCTCATGTCCCTTCTGCGCATTATTTGATCGTCCCTGCCAGTCTCTTCCCTTTCTCGTCCTCCGACTCGGTGCCACTTTGAGCAGGCCCCTCGTGGTTTTTGGCGCGCCCCGCATCTCCCTTAGCGAAATAGTCCGTTAGGACCGATGAGGTCCGCTTTGAGCGCGTTGCCCGCGACATCAGTGCGTGTTTAGTAAGCTGTGGGGGTTTGTCCGGTAAGCGTCTGTGAGTTTTTCGTGCTATTATTTATTCATTTTAATGCCGGCTGTGAACGGAGCTCTCTGCTCACACGTCCATACAGCTAGCCGTCGCGCATGCGACTCAATGTGTGTTTGTTAATTGTCAACTGGGTTTAAGCTCACCCCTCCCCACTGTTTAATTAGCAGTTTGTTCATGTTACTGTGCAGGACGGGTCCACTGAGGCCCTTCTCCCTCCACTGCAGGACGGGTCCACTGAGGCCCCTCTCCCTCCACTGCAGGACGGGTCCACTGAGGCCCCTCTCCCTCCACTGCAGGACGGGTCCACTGAGGCCCCTCTCCCTCCACTGCAGGACAGGTCCACTGAGGCCCCTCTCCCTCCTCTGCAGGACAGGTCCACTGAGGCCCCTCTCCCTCCACTGCAGGATGGGTCCACTGAGGCCCCTCTCCCTCCACTGCAGGACGGGTCCACTGAGGCCCCTCTCCCTCCACTGCAGGACAGGTCCACTGAGGCCCCTCTCCCTCCACTGCAGGACATGTCCACTGAGGCTCTTATCCCTCCACTGCAGGACGGGTCCACTGAGGCCCTTCTCCCTCCACTGCAGGACAGGTCCACTGAGGCCCTTCTCCCTCCACTGCAGGACGGGTCCACTGAGGACCCTCTCCCTCCACTGCAGGGCGGGTCCACTGAGGCCCTTCTCCCTCCACTGCAGGACGGGTCCACTGAGGCCCCTCTCCCTCCACTGCAGGACGGGTCCACTGAGGCCCCTCTCCCTCCACTGCAGGACGGGTCCACTGAGGCCCCTCTCCCTCCACTGTAGGACGGGTCCACTGAGGCCCCTCTCCCTCCACTGCAGGACAGGTCCACTGAGGCCCCTCTCCCTCCACTGCAGGACAGGTCCACTGAGGCCCCTCTCCCTCCACTACAGGACGGGTCCACTGAGGCCCCTCTCCCTCCACTGCAGGACATGTCCACTGAGGCTCTTATCCCTCCACTGCAGGACGGGTCCACTGAGGCCCTTCTCCCTCCACTGCAGGACAGGTCCACTGAGGCCCTTCTCCCTCCACTGCAGGACGGGTCCACTGAGGACCCTCTCCCTCCACTGCAGGGCGGGTCCACTGAGGCCCTTCTCCCTCCACTGCAGGACGGGTCCACTGAGGCCCCTCTCCCTCCACTGCAGGACGGGTCCACTGAGGCCCCTCTCCCTCCACTGCAGGACGGGTCCACTGAGGCCCCTCTCCCTCCACTGTAGGACGGGTCCACTGAGGCCCCTCTCCCTCCACTGCAGGACAGGTCCACTGAGGCCCCTCTCCCTCCACTGCAGGACAGGTCCACTGAGGCCCCTCTCCCTCCACTACAGGACGGGTCCACTGAGGCCCTTCTCCCTCCACTGCAGGACAGGTCCACTGAGGCCCTTCTCCCTCCACTGCAGGACGGGTCCACTGAGGTCCCCCTCCCTTCACTGCAGGACGGGTCAACTGAGGCCCCTCTCCCTCCACTGCAGGACGGGTCCACTGAGGCCCCTCTCTCTCCACTGCAGGACAGGTCCACTGAGGCTCTTATCCCTCCACTGCAGGACGGGTCCACTGAGGCCCTTCTCCCTCCACTGCAGGACAGGTCCACTGAGGCCCCTCTCCCTCCACTGCAGGACAGGTCCACTGAGGCCCTTCTCCCTCCACTGCAGGACGGGTCCACCGAAGCTCTTATCCCTCCACTGCAGGACAGGTCCACTGAGGTCCTTCTCCCTCCACTGCAGGACGGGTCCACTGAGGTCCCCCTCCCTTCACTGCAGGATGGGTCAACTGAGGCCCCTCTCCCTCCACTGCAGGACGGGTCCACTGAGGCCCCTCTCCCTCCACTGCAGGACGGGTCCACTGAGGCCCCTCTCCCTCCACTGCAGGATGGGTCCACTGAGGCCCCTCTCCCTCCACTGCAGGACAGGTCCACTGAGGCCCCTCTCCCTCCACTGCAGGACAGGTCCACTGAGGCCCTTCTCCCTCCACTGCAGGACAGGTCCACTGAGGCTCTTATCCCTCCACTGCAGGACAGGTCCACTGAGGTCCTTCTCCCTCCACTGCAGGACGGGTCAACTGAGGCCCCTCTCCCTCCACTGCAGGACGGGTCCACTGAGGCCCCTCTCCCTCCACTGCAGGACGGGTCCACTGAGGCCCCTCTCCCTCCACTGCAGGACGGGTCCACTGAGGCCCTTCTCCCTCCACTGCAGGACGGGTCCACTGAGGCCCCTCTCCCTCCACTGCAGGACGGGTCCACTGAGGCCCCTCTCCCTCCACTGCAGAGGTAAATGAGAATACTCACAGGTAGTGTTAGGACCTGCATACTGGTCATGCCGTAACGTGGCTGCATACTGGTCATGCTGTGACGTGGCTGCATACTGGTCATTGCGTAACGTGGCTGCATACTGGTCATGCCGTAACGTGGCTGCATACTGGTCATGCTGTGACGTGGCTGCATACTGGTCATGCCGTAACGTGGCTGCATACTGGTCATGCCGTAACGTGGCTGCATACTAGTCATGCTGTGACGTGGCTGCATACTGGCCATGCTGTGACGTAGATGCATACTGGCTATGCTGTGACGTGGCTGCATACTGGTCATGCCGTAACGTGGCTGCATACGGGCCATGCCGTAACGTGGCTGCATACTGGCCATGCCATGACGTGGCTGCATACTGGTCATGCCGTAACGTGGCTGCATACTGGTCATGCTGTGACGTGGCTGCATACTGGTCATTGCGTAACGTGGCTGCATACTGGTCATGCCGTAACGTGGCTGCATACTGGTCATGCTGTGACGTGGCTGCATACTGGTCATGCCGTAACGTGGCTGCATACTGGTCATGCTGTAACGTGGCTGCATACTGGTCATGCCGTAACGTGGCTGCATACTGGTCATGCCGTAACGTGGCTGCATACTAGTCATGCTGTGACGTGGCTGCATACTGGCCATGCTGTGACGTAGATGCATACTGGCTATGCTGTGACGTGGCTGCATACTGGTCATGCCGTAACGTGGCTGCATACGGGTCATGCCGTAACGTGGCTGCATACTGGTCATGCTGTGACGTGGCTGCATACTGGTCATGCTGTGATGTAGCTGCATACTGGCCATGACGTGGCTGCATACTGGCCATGCCATGACGTGGCTGCATACTGGCCATGCCATGACGTGGCTGCATACTGGTTATGCCGTGACGTGGCTGCATACTGGTCATGCCGTGACGTGGCTGCATACTGGTCATGCTGTGACGTGGCTGCATACTGGTCATGCTGTGACGTGGCTGCATACTGGCCATGCTGTGACGTGGCTGCATACTGGTCATGCCGTAACGTGGCTGCATACTGGTCATGCCGTAACGTGGCTGCATACTGGTCATGCTGTGACGTGGCTGCATACTGGTCATGCTGTGACGTAGCTGCATACTGGCCATGACGTGGCTGCATACTGGTCATGCTGTGACGTGGCTGCATACTGGCCATGCTGTGACGTGGCTGCATACTGGTCATGCCGTAACGTGGCTGCATACTGGTCATGCTGTGACGTGGCTGCATACTGGTCATGCTGTGATGTAGCTGCATACTGGCCATGACGTGGCTGCATACTGGCCATGCCATGACGTGGCTGCATACTGGCCATGCCATGACGTGGCTGCATACTGGTCATGCCGTGACGTGGCTGCATACTGGTCATGCCGTGACGTGGCTGCATACTGGCCATGCCATGACGTGGCTGCATACTGGTCATGCTGTGACGTGGCTGCATACTGGCCATGCTGTGACGTGGCTGCATACTGGTCATGCCGTAACGTGGCTGCATACTGGTCATGCCGTAACGTGGCTGCATACTGGTCATGCTGTGACGTGGCTGCATACTGGTCATGCCGTAACGTGGCTGCATACTGGTCATGCCGTAACGTGGCTGCATACTAGTCATGCTGTGACGTGGCTGCATACTGGCCATGCTGTGACGTAGATGCATACTGGCTATGCTGTGACGTGGCTGCATACTGGTCATGCCGTAACGTGGCTGCATACGGGTCATGCCGTAACGTGGCTGCATACTGGCCATGCCATGACGTGGCTGCATACTGGTCATGCCGTAACGTGGCTGCATACTGGTCATGCTGTGACGTGGCTGCATACTGGTCATTGCGTAACGTGGCTGCATACTGGTCATGCCGTAACGTGGCTGCATACTGGTCATGCTGTGACGTGGCTGCATACTGGTCATGCCGTAACGTGGCTGCATACTAGTCATGCTGTGACGTGGCTGCATACTGGCCATGCTGTGACGTAGATGCATACTGGCTATGCTGTGACGTGGCTGCATACTGGTCATGCCGTAACGTGGCTGCATACGGGTCATGCCGTAACGTGGCTGCATACTGGTCATGCTGTGACGTGGCTGCATACTGGTCATGCTGTGATGTAGCTGCATACTGGCCATGACGTGGCTGCATACTGGCCATGCCATGACGTGGCTGCATACTGGCCATGCCATGACGTGGCTGCATACTGGTCATGCCGTGACGTGGCTGCATACTGGTCATGCTGTGACGTGGCTGCATACTGGTCATGCTGTGACGTGGCTGCATACTGGCCATGCTGTGACGTGGCTGCATACTGGTCATGCTGTGACGTGGCTGCATACTGGTCATGCTGTGATGTAGTTGCATACTGGCCATGACGTGGCTGCATACTGGCCATGCCATGACGTGGCTGCATACTGGCCATGCTGTGACGTGGCTGCATACTGGTCATGCCGTAACGTGGCTGCATACTGGTCATGCCGTAACGTGGCTGCATACTGGTCATGCTGTGACGTGGCTGCATACTGGTCATGCTGTGACGTAGCTGCATACTGGCCATGACGTGGCTGCATACTGGTCATGCTGTGACGTGGCTGCATACTGGCCATGCTGTGACGTGGCTGCATACTGGTCATGCCGTAACGTGGCTGCATACTGGTCATGCTGTGACGTGGCTGCATACTGGTCATGCTGTGATGTAGCTGCATACTGGCCATGACGTGGCTGCATACTGGCCATGCCATGACGTGGCTGCATACTGGCCATGCCATGACGTGGCTGCATACTGGTCATGCCGTGACGTGGCTGCATACTGGTCATGCCGTGACGTGGCTGCATACTGGTCATGCTGTGACGTGGCTGCATACTGGTCATGCTGTGACGTGGCTGCATACTGGCCATGCTGTGACGTGGCTGCATACTGGTCATGCCGTAACGTGGCTGCATACTGGTCATGCCGTAACGTGGCTGCATACTGGTCATGCTGTGACGTGGCTGCATACTGGTCATGCTGTGACGTAGCTGCATACTGGCCATTACGTGGCTGCATACTGGTCATGCTGTGACGTGGCTGCATACTGGCCATGCTGTGACGTGGCTGCATACTGGTCATGCCGTAACGTGGCTGCATACTGGTCATGCTGTGACGTGGCTGCATACTGGTCATGCTGTGACGTGGCTGCATACTGGTCATGCTGTGATGTAGCTGCATACTGGCCATGACGTGGCTGCATACTGGCCATGCCATGACGTGGCTGCATACTGGCCATGCCATGACGTGGCTGCATACTGGTCATGCCGTGACGTGGCTGCATACTGGTCATGCCGTGACGTGGCTGCATACTGGTCATGCTGTGACGTGGCTGCATACTGGTCATGCTGTGACGTGGCTGCATACTGGTCATGCTGTGACGTGGCTGCATACTGGTCATGCTGTGATGTAGCTGCATACTGGCCATGACGTGGCTGCATACTGGCCATGCCATGACGTGGCTGCATACTGGCCATGCCATGACGTGGCTGCATACTGGTCATGCTGTGACGTGGCTGCATACTGGCCATGCTGTGACGTGGCTGCATACTGGTCATGCCGTAACGTGGCTGCATACTGGCCATGCCATGACGTGGCTGCATACTGGTCATGCTGTGATGTAGCTGCATACTGGCCATGACGTGGCTGCATACTGGCCATGCCATGACGTGGCTGCATACTGGCCATGCCATGACGTGGCTGCATACTGGTCATGCCGTGACGTGGCTGCATACTGGTCATGCCGTGACGTGGCTGCATTCTGGTCATGCCGTGACGTGGCTGCATACTGGTCATGCTGTGACGTGGCTGCATACTGGTCATGCTGTGACGTGGCTGCATACTGGCCATGCTGTGACGTGGCTGCATACTGGTCATGCCGTAACGTGGCTGCATACTGGTCATGCCGTAACGTGGCTGCATACTGGTCATGCTGTGACGTGGCTGCATACTGGTCATGCTGTGACGTAGCTGCATACTGGCCATTACGTGGCTGCATACTGGTCATGCTGTGACGTGGCTGCATACTGGCCATGCTGTGACGTGGCTGCATACTGGTCATGCCGTAACGTGGCTGCATACTGGTCATGCTGTGACGTGGCTGCATACTGGTCATGCTGTGACGTGGCTGCATACTGGTCATGCTGTGATGTAGCTGCATACTGGCCATGACGTGGCTGCATACTGGCCATGCCATGACGTGGCTGCATACTGGCCATGCCATGACGTGGCTGCATACTGGTCATGCCGTGACGTGGCTGCATACTGGTCATGCCGTGACGTGGCTGCATACTGGTCATGCTGTGACGTGGCTGCATACTGGTCATGCTGTGACGTGGCTGCATACTGGTCATGCTGTGACGTGGCTGCATACTGGTCATGCTGTGATGTAGTTGCATACTGGCCATGACGTGGCTGCATACTGGCCATGCCATGACGTGGCTGCATACTGGCCATGCCATGACGTGGCTGCATACTGGTCATGCCGTGACGTGGCTGCATACTGGCCATGCTGTGACGTGGCTGCATACTGGTCATGCTGTGACGTGGCTGCATACTGGTCATGCTGTGACGTAGCTGCATACTGGCCATGACGTGGCTGCATACTGGTCATGCTGTGACGTGGCTGCATACTGGTCATGCCGTAACGTGGCTGCATACTGGTCATGCCGTAACGTGGCTGCATACTGGTCATGCCGTAACGTGGCTGCATACTGGCCATGCCATGACGTAGCAGCATACTGGTCATGCTGTGACGTGGCTGCATACTGGTCATGCTGTGACTTGGCTGCATACTGGTCATGCTGTGACGTGGCTGCATACTGGTCATGCTGTGACGTGGCTGCATACTGGTCATGCTGTGACGTGGCTGCATACTGGTCATGCTGTGACGTGGCTGCATACTGGTCATGCTGTGAAGTGGCTGCATACTGGTCATGCTGTGACGTGGCTGCATACTGGTCATGCTGTGACGTGGCTGCATACTGGTCATGCTGTGACGTGGCTGCATACTGGTCATGCTGTGAAGTGGCTGCATACTGGTCATGCTGTGACGTGGCTGCATACTGGCCATGCTGTGACGTGGCTGCATACTGGTCATGCTGTGACGTGGCTGCATACTGGCCATGCTGTGACGTGGCTGCATACTGGTCATGCTGTGACGTGCTGCATACTGGCCATGCCGTGATGTGGCTGCATACTGGCCATGCTGTGACGTGGCTGCATACTGGTCATGCTGTGACGTGGCTGCATACTGGTCATGCTGTGACATGGCTGCATACTGGTCATGCTGTGACGTGGCTGCATACTGGTCATGCCGTAACGTGGCTGCATACTGGTCATGCCGTAACGTGGCTGCATACTGGTCATGCCGTAACGTGGCTGCATACTGGTCATGCCGTAACGTGGCTGCATACTGGTCATGCCATGACGTAGCTGCATACTGGTCATGCTGTGACGTGGCTGCATACTGGTCATGCTGTGAAGTGGCTGCATACTGGTCATGCTGTGACTTGGCTGCATACTGGCCATGCTGTGACGTGGCTGCATACTGGTCATGCTGTGACTTGGCTGCATACTGGCCATGCCATGATGTGGCTGCATACTGGCCATGCTGTGACGTGGCTGCATACTGGTCATGCTGTGACGTGGCTGCATACTGGTCATGCTGTGACGTGGCTGCATACTGGTCATGCTGTGACGTGGCTGCATACTGGTCATGCCATGACATGGCTGCAGACTTATAAAGCTTTGGCAAAAGGGTTTAACTAAATGACCCTTACTCGTGAGAATACGAACATTGAAGTATTTAACTGTATTTTTGTCACATTGGATGTAGCGTTGGGTATTTTTGTCACATTGGATGTAGCGTTGGGTATTTTTGTCACATTGGATGTAGCGTTGGGTATTTTTGTCACATTGGATGTAGCGTTGGGTATTTTTGTCACATTGGATGTAGCGTTGGGTATTTTTGTCACATTGGATGTAGCGTTGGGTATTTTTGTCACATTGGATGTAGCGTTGGGTATTTTTGTCACATTGGATGTAGCGTTGGGTATTTTTGTAACATTGGATGTAGCGTTGGGTATTTTTGTCACATTGGATGTAGCGTTGGGTATTTTTGTCACATTGGATGTAGCGTTGGGTATTTTTGTCACATTGGATGTAGCGTTGGGTATTTTTGTCACATTGGATGTAGCGTTGGGTATTTTTGTCTTTGTGGTATTTTTGTGGTATTATTGTGCCTGGACCTGGTTTTCGAGGTCATCTAGTTTTTCCTCTAAGATTCTATTTTTTTTTTGCGGTTCTTCCACTGATTGTTGGGTTTCTTTGTTGTATAGTATTTTTTATTGAAAGCCTTGCATTACATATATTTGTTAAGATCATAAATAGTCAATGTTTCTTTGGTCATAACAGGTTATTTTCCATTTACAGGTCTGTTTGACTTTCGTCTTTTTATTTGATATAAAGCTAAACTATTAAACTTTGGTCAAAACATTGTTTCAATTGAACATTTCTTTATCTGCAATACATTTCTTTCCTAGAACTTGTACAACAAATAAGAGGTAAGTTCAATGAATAGTTAGTAATTAACAGCTCCTGCGACCGCGTTACCACTGCCACCGTCGACTTTCTCTTATCTCCTCCATCCTCCCCCCCCACCCCAGTAGCTAGGACTGTTGGGTTTCTGACAGGTTGTCTTCCACATGCTGGATCTGGCCTCTGCCTCTTCAACCCTGGAAGAGTGTGAGGTGCGTTCGTTTTTCATGTATTTTGTCTGTGTTCTGCTCTAGTTGTGGAAGGCGTTCTCTATCCACTGCTGTGGCTATTATATTGTGTGGACCTTAGGGCATGTTGGTTAGCAGCTATCAAACATTCTGCGTGTTCATGAGGCACAGACTCGTGGCCATCAGCCATTTTGAAAGTGTCTGTCCTTCTCTCCCCTTTCTCCAGCTGTTGCTGTTTGGGAGGGTATGGAGAGGAATTTCTCCATAAACTGCTACTGCTCGGTGTTATTACCGGGATGGCGAAACGGCCGCCGCGCGAGGACTTACCTGGCATCTGCATCATCAGGCTGCGTCCACGTGCGTGGTGCTTGGTGTATCGTCATGTCGATGGATTTTACTGGGCAGTAGATGTTACGTTTCTTTATTGAGTCAGATTCATCACACCAACACTGTGGCGTAGCATCTACAGAATTGCACTATTGTGTGTGTGTGTGTGTGTGAGTGTGTGCGTGCGTGCGCGCGTGCGCGTGTGCGCGTGTGCGCGTGTGCGCGTGTGCGCGTGTGCGCGTGTGCGTGTGTGCGTGTGTGTGTGTTCCCGTTAGCAATAAAACATTGAATGTTATAAAAAATTAAAAAACCCTTGGAGATGTTTTTAAATCGGGAGCCACACTGCGTGTTATAAGCGGATCCGCGTTGTGGCGGATCGTGCTATAATGGGGTTGAGCTGTACCATTGTTGTGGTTACATTTGTATGTCTGTTTCTTCGCCATTACAGCGGCTTTCACCCAGAGGGCCAGCTGAGCTCTGCTGCGTGTGACTTCAATGCCCTGGCGCCATACCGGAAGTCCCAGCAAACACGTTGGCACCAATGACAAAGTTAGAGAAAGATGTGGGGTCCTAAAGAATGATTTCAGGGATCTAGGCCAAAAGCTTAAAACTGCAGTTCAGTCTTTTTTTTATTTATTTTTTTACTTCAATTCTTGAAAATGTGGGCAATCTCTAATTACCTAAAGAACTGTATAGCTGCCGGTCAATTCGTTCTCCATGTATTGATCGGTGAAATTTGGTGACATCATTAGAGATGGCATATGTTTTTCCTCTGCTTCTGTCACTCAGTGGAAGCTCATGAATATTCATGAGCACTCCTGCACTGACATGTGCTAGAGGGAGGGCAGGGCTGACAAAGGGGTGTGCCAGGGCTTGTGACAGGACATGAAGGGGCAGTGCCAGGGCTTGTGACAGGACATGAAGGGGCAGTGCCAGGGCTTGTGACAGGACATGAAGGGGCAGTGCCAGGGCTTGTGACAGGACATGAAGGGGCAGTGCCGGGGCTTGTGACAGGACATGAAGGGGCAGTGCCAGGGCTTGTGACAGGACATGAAGGGGCAGTGCCAGGGCTTGTGACAGGACATGAAGGGGCAGTGCCAGGGCTTGTGACAGGACATGAAGGGGCAGTGCCAGGGCTTGTGACAGGACATGAAGGGGCAGTGCCAGGGCTTGTGACAGGACATGAAGGGGCAGTGCCAGGGCTTGTGACAGGACATGAAGGGGCAGTGCCAGGGCTTGTGACAGGACATGAAGGGGCAGTGCCAGGGCTTGTGACAGGACATGAAGGGGCAGTGCCGGGGCTTGTGACAGGACATGAAGGGGCAGTGCCAGGGCTTGTGACAGGACAAGAAGGGGCAGTGCCAGGGCTTGTGACAGGACATGAAGGGGCAGTGCCAGGGCTTGTGACAGGACAAGAAGGGTCAGTGCCAGGGCTTGTGACTGGACATGAAGGGGCAGTGCCTTAGCAAATGGCTGTTAAAATAGAATACAAGAAAATTGGTCTTTCAAAGTTGTTTTTTTAAAAACAGAAAATGCTAAAAGTATTATTTCTTACTACAGAACTGATTTATTACACACATGCAGGATATTGCCTGAACTGCAGCTTTAAGGCAAGGGCCTCGAAGGTAGTATTTTCTGAAATACTAACTACCTATAGAAATGGAATCAACGCTCTCCAATTAACCTAAAGGATAAACTAAGGTGCAATGGGGTGAATGCATATAGTAGAGACAGAAGTTCACCAAAGGTTAACACAAGAACCCCAATTGCTGCACTCAAAGTGTAATACAGTATGAATACCGTAATGATAGGGGTATACAATAACTCACTGGAGGAGTGATATATTCCTCCTAGAATCGAGACATCAAGGTGAGTATTGTTCTCATAGTTAAACTAAAATAACAATGTTATTTCTATAATACACAACAACAACGTTAAAAAGTATTTACACAAGGTTGATTAAAATCCCCGGGTAGGCGTTAGATAAGGGTGTAGCAGTACTGGGTAATTAACCCGTGAAATGCTGTCTCTGTTTATATTAAGCAGTATTACCACAGTCTGATGGCTAAGATAGCAAATTAGGCGCTTGAATAATGTACGTGATCTGCAGATATACAACCCTTACAAACACTGGCTACTGATTGGACAGCATAGTTATGTTGCTACAATATTGGTATAGCTCGGCAGAAAAAGACCCTTCTTAGTATGGCCACACATAACTTTGCACTGCTTAGTACATCAAGACCTACTTGCAATATTGTGGCAGGGAAGAGATGGAAAACCTAGCAGTATAACACAAACAACAACCTCCAGACTGCAGGCCATGCAGCCTGAGGTAAGTACACAGTGCGGCAGCCTGAGATAAGTACACAATGTGGCAGTATGAGATAAGTACAGAGTGCGGCAGTATGAGATAAGTACACAGTGCGGCAGCCTGAGATAAGTACACAATGTGGCAGCCTGAGATAAGTACACAGTGTGGCAGCCTGAGATAAGTACACAGTGTGGCAGCCTGAGATAAGTACACAGTGTGGCAGCCTGAGATAAGTACACAGTGTGGCAGTCTGAGATAAGTACACAGTGTGGCAGTCTGAGATAAGTACACAGTGTGGCAGCTTGAGATAAGTACACAGTGTGGCAGTCTGAGATAAGTACACAGGGCGGCAGCCTGAGATAAGTACACAGTGCGGCAGCCTGAGATAAGTACACAGTGTGGCAGTCTGAGATAAGTACACAGTGTGGCAGTCTGAGATAAGTACACAGTGCGGCAGTCTGAGATAAGTACACAGTGTGGCAGCCTGAGATAAGTACACAGTGTGGCAGTCTGAGATAAGTACACAGTGCGGCAGTCTGAGATAAGTACACAGTGTGGCAGCCTGAGATAAGTACATAGTGTGGCAGTCTGAGATAAGTACACAGTGCGGCAGCCTGAGATAAGTACACAGTGTGGCAGTCTGAGATAAGTACACAGTGTGGCAGTCTGAGATAAGTACACAGTGCGGCAGTCTGAGATAAGTACACAGTGCGGCAGTCTGAGATAAGTACACAGTGTGGCAGTCTGAGATAAGTACACAGTGCGGCAGTCTGAGATAAGTACACAGTGTGGCAGCCTGAGATAAGTACACAGTGTGGCAGTCTGAGATAAGTACACAGTGTGGCAGTCTGAGATAAGTACACAGTGTGGCAGTCTGAGATAAGTACACAGTGCGGCAGTCTGAGATAAGTACACAGTGTGGCAGCCTGAGATAAGTACACAGTGCGGCAGCCTGAGATAAGTACACAGTGCGGCAGCCTGAGATAAGTACACAGTGTGGCAGTCTGAGATAAGTACACAGTGTGGCAGCCTGAGATAAGTACACAGTGCGGCAGTCTGAGATAAGTACACGGTGTGGCAGTCTGAGATAAGTACACCGTGTGGCAGTCTGAGATAAGTACACAGTGCGGCAGTCTGAGATAAGTACACAGTGTGGCAGCCTGAGATAAGTACACAGAGTACACAGTGCGGCAGCCTGAGATAAGTACACAGTGTGGCAGTCTGAGATAAGTACACAGTGTGGCAGCCTGAGATAAGTACACAGTGTGGCAGCCTGAGATAAGTACACAGTGTGGCAGCCTGAGATAAGTACACAGTGTGGCAGTCTGAGATAAGTACACAGTGCGGCAGTCTGAGATAAGTACACAGTGTGGCAGCCTGAGATAAGTACACAGAGTACACAGTGCGGCAGCCTGAGATAAGTACACAGTGTGGCAGTCTGAGATAAGTACACAGTGTGGCAGTCTGAGATAAGTACACAGTGTGGCAGCCTGAGATAAGTACACAGTGTGGCAGCCTGAGATAAGTACACAGTGTGGCAGCCTGAGATAAGTACACAGTGTGACAGTCTGAGATAAGTACACGGTGTGGCAGCCTGAGATAAGTACACAGTGTGGCAGTCTGAGATAAGTACACAGAGTACACAGTGCGGCAGCCTGAGATAAGTACACAGTGTGGCAGTCTGAGATAAGTACACAGTGTGGCAGTCTGAGATAAGTACACAGTGTGGCAGCCTGAGATAAGTACACAGTGTGGCAGTCTGAGATAAGTACACAGTGTGGCAGTCTGAGATAAGTACACGGTGTGGCAGCCTGAGATAAGTACACAGTGTGGCAGTCTGAGATAAGTACACAGTGTGGCAGTCTGAGATAAGTACACAGTGTGGCAGCCTGAGATAAGTACACAGTGTGGCAGCCTGAGGTAAGTACACAGTGTGGCAGCCTGAGATAAGTACACAGTGTGGCAGCCTGAGATAAGTACACAGTGTGGCAGTCTGAGATAAGTACACAGTGTGGCAGCCTGAGATAAGTACACAGTGTGGCAGTCTGAGATAAGTACACAGTGTGGCAGCCTGAGATAAGTACACAGTGTGGCAGTCTGAGATAAGTACACAGTGTGGCAGTCTGAGATAAGTACACAGTGTGGCAGTCTGAGATAAGTACACAGTGTGGCAGTCTGAGATAAGTACACAGTGTGGCAGTCTGAGATAAGTACACAGTGTGGCAGCCTGAGATAAGTACACAGTGTGGCAGTCTGAGATAAGTACACAGTGTGGCAGCCTGAGATAAGTACACAGTGTGGCAGTCTGAGATAAGTACACAGTGTGGCAGTCTGAGATAAGTACACAGTGTGGCAGTCTGAGATAAGTACACAGTGTGGCAGTCTGAGATAAGTACACAGTGTGGCAGTCTGAGATAAGTACACAGTGCGGCAGCCTGAGATAAGTACACAGTGCGGCAGCCTGAGATAAGTACACAGTGCGGCAGCCTGAGATAAGTACACAGTGCGGCAGCCTGAGATAAGTACACAGTGCGGCAGTCTGAGATAAGTACACAGTGTGGCAGCCTGAGATAAGTACACAGTGTGGCAGCCTGAGATAAGTACACAGTGTGGCAGCCTGAGATAAGTACACAGTGTGGCAGTCTGAGATAAGTACACAGTGTGGCAGCCTGAGATAAGTACACAGTGTGGCAGCCTGAGATAAGTACACAGTGCGGCAGCCTGAGATAAGTACACAGTGTGGCAGCCTGAGATAAGTACACAGTGTGGCAGCCTGAGATAAGTACACAGTGTGGCAGCTTGAGATAAGTACACAGTGCGGCAGTCTGAGATAAGTACACAGTGTGGCAGCCTGAGATAAGTACACAGTGTGGCAGCCTGAGATAAGTACACAGTGTGGCAGTCTGAGATAAGTACACAGTGCGGCAGCCTGAGATAAGTACACAGTGCGGCAGCCTGAGATAAGTACACAGTGCGGCAGCCTGAGATAAGTACACAGTGCGGCAGCCTGAGATAAGTACACAGTGTGGCAGTCTGAGATAAGTACACAGTGCGGCAGTATGAGATAAGTACACAGTGCGGCAGCCTGAGATAAGTACACAGTGCGGCTGCCTGAGATAAGTACACAGTGCGGCAGTCTGAGATAAGTACACAGTGTGGCAGTATGAGATAAGTACACAGTGTGGCAGCCTGAGATAAGTACACAGTGTGGCAGTCTGAGATAAGTACACAGTGTGGCAGTCTGAGATAAGTACACAGTGTGGCAGCCTGAGATAAGTACACAGTGTGGCAGCCTGAGGTAAGTACACAGTGTGGCAGCCTGAGATAAGTACACAGTGCGGCAGCCTGAGATAAGTACACAGTGCGGCAGCCTGAGATAAGTACACAGTGTGGCAGTCTGAGATAAGTACACAGTGTGGCAGTCTGAGATAAGTACACAGTGTGGCAGCCTGAGATAAGTACACAGTGTGGCAGTCTGAGATAAGTACACAGTGTGGCAGTCTGAGATAAGTACACAGTGTGGCAGTCTGAGATAAGTACACAGTGTGGCAGCCTGAGATAAGTACACAGTGTGGCAGTCTGAGATAAGTACACAGTGTGGCAGTCTGAGATAAGTACACAGTGTGGCAGTCTGAGATAAGTACACAGTGTGGCAGTCTGAGATAAGTACACAGTGTGGCAGCCTGAGATAAGTACACAGTGCGGCAGCCTGAGATAAGTACACAGTGCGGCAGCCTGAGATAAGTACACAGTGTGGCAGCCTGAGATAAGTACACAGTGCGGCAGTCTGAGATAAGTACACAGTGCGGCAGCCTGAGATAAGTACACAGTGCGGCAGTCTGAGATAAGTACACAGTGCGGCAGCCTGAGATAAGTACACAGTGTGGCAGTATGAGATAAGTACACAGTGCGGCAGCCTGAGATAAGTACACAGTGCGGCAGTCTGAGATAAGTACACAGTGCGGCAGTCTGAGATAAGTACACAGTGTGGCAGTCTGAGATAAGTACACAGTGTGGCAGTCTGAGATAAGTACACAGTGCGGCAGTCTGAGATAAGTACACAGTGTGGCAGTCTGAGATAAGTACACAGTGCGGCAGTCTGAGATAAGTACACAGTGCGGCAGCCTGAGATAAGTACACAGTGCGGCAGCCTGAGATAAGTACACAGTGCGGCAGCCTGAGATAAGTACACAGTGCGGCAGCCTGAGATAAGTACACAGTGTGGCAGCCTGAGATAAGTACACAGTGTGGCAGTCTGAGATAAGTACACAGTGTGGCAGCCTGAGATAAGTACACAGTGCGGCAGCCTGAGATAAGTACACAGTGCGGCAGTCTGAGATAAGTACACAGTGTGGCAGCCTGAGATAAGTACACAGTGTGGCAGCCTGAGATAAGTACACAGTGCGGCAGCCTGAGATAAGTACACAGTGCGGCAGCCTGAGATAAGTACACAGTGCGGCAGTCTGAGATAAGTACACAGTGCGGCAGCCTGAGATAACTACACAGTGCGGCAGTCTGAGATAAGTACACAGTGCGGCAGTCTGAGATAAGTACACAGTGTTGCAGTATGAGATAAGTACACAGTGTGGCAGCCTGAGATAAGTACACAGTGCGGCAGCCTGAGATAAGTACACAGTGCGGCAGCCTGAGATAAGTACACAGTGCGGCAGCCTGAGATAAGTACACAGTGTGGCAGTATGAGATAAGTACACAGTGTGGCAGTATGAGATAAGTACACAGTGTGGCAGCCTGAGATAAGTACACAGTGCGGCAGCCTGAGATAAGTACACAGTGCGGCAGTCTGAGATAAGTACACAGTGCGGCAGCCTGAGATAAGTACACAGTGCGGCAGCCTGAGATAAGTACACAGTGTGGCAGCCTGAGATAAGTACACAGTGCGGCAGTCTGAGATAAGTACACAGTGTGGCAGTCTGAGATAAGTACACAGTGCGGCAGTCTGAGATAAGTACACAGTGTGGCAGTCTGAGATAAGTACACAGTGCGGCAGTCTGAGATAAGTACACAGTGTGGCAGCCTGAGATAAGTACACAGTGTGGCAGCCTGAGATAAGTACACAGTGCGGCAGCCTGAGATAAGTACACAGTGCGGCAGCCTGAGATAAGTACACAGTGCGGCAGCCTGAGATAAGTACACAGTGTGGCAGCCTGAGATAAGTACACAGTGTGGCAGCCTGAGATAAGTACACAGTGCGGCAGCCTGAGATAAGTACACAGTGCGGCAGCCTGAGATAAGTACACAGTGCGGCAGTCTGAGATAAGTACACAGTGCGGCAGTCTGAGATAAGTACACAGTGTGGCAGTCTGAGATAAGTACACAGTGCGGCAGTCTGAGATAAGTACACAGTGTGGCAGTCTGAGATAAGTACACAGTGCGGCAGCCTGAGATAACTACACAGTGCGGCAGTCTGAGATAAGTACACAGTGCGGCAGCCTGAGATAAGTACACAGTGCGGCAGTCTGAGATAAGTACACAGTGCGGCAGCCTGAGATAAGTACACAGTGTGGCAGCCTGAGATAAGTACACAGTGTGGCAGTCTGAGATAAGTACACAGTGCGGCAGTCTGAGATAAGTACACAGTGTGGCAGTCTGAGATAAGTACACAGTGCGGCAGTCTGAGATAAGTACACAGTGTGGCAGTCTGAGATAAGTACACAGTGTGGCAGTCTGAGATAAGTACACAGTGTGGCAGTCTGAGATAAGTACACAGTGTGGCAGTCTGAGATAAGTACACAGTGTGGCAGTCTGAGATAAGTACACAGTGTGGCAGTCTGAGATAAGTACACAGTGTGGCAGCCTGAGATAAGTACACGGTGTGGCAGCCTGAGATAAGTACACAGTGTGGCAGCCTGAGATAAGTACACAGTGCGGCAGTCTGAGATAAGTACACAGTGTGGCAGTCTGAGATAAGTACACAGTGTGGCAGCCTGAGATAAGTACACAGTGTGGCAGCCTGAGATAAGTACACAGTGTGGCAGCCTGAGATAAGTACACAGTGCGGCAGCCTGAGATAAGTACACAGTGTGGCAGCCTGAGATAAGTACACAGTGCGGCAGCCTGAGATAAGTACACAGTGTGGCAGCCTGAGATAAGTACACAGTGTGGCAGTCTGAGATAAGTACACAGTGTGGCAGTCTGAGATAAGTACACAGAGTACACAGTGCGGCAGCCTGAGATAAGTACACAGTGCGGCAGTCTGAGATAAGTACACAGTGTGGCAGTCTGAGATAAGTACACAGTGTGGCAGTCTGAGATAAGTACACAGTGTGGCAGTCTGAGATAAGTACACAGTGTGGCAGCCTGAGATAAGTACACAGTGTGGCAGTCTGAGATAAGTACACAGTGCGGCAGCCTGAGATAAGTACACAGTGCGGCAGCCTGAGATAAGTACACAGTGCGGCAGTCTGAGATAAGTACACAGTGTGGCAGTCTGAGATAAGTACACAGCGCGGCAGCCTGAGATAAGTACACAGTGTGGCAGCCTGAGATAAGTACACAGTGCGGCAGTCTGAGATAAGTACACAGTGTGGCAGCCTGAGATAAGTACACAGTGCGGCAGCCTGAGATAAGTACACAGTGTGGCAGCCTGAGATAAGTACACAGTGTGGCAGCCTGAGATAAGTACACAGTGTGGCAGTCTGAGATAAGTACACAGTGTGGCAGCCTGAGATAAGTACACAGTGTGGCAGCCTGAGATAAGTACACAGTGTGGCAGTCTGAGATAAGTACACAGTGCGGCAGTCTGAGATAAGTACACAGTGTGGCAGCCTGAGATAAGTACACAGTGTGGCAGTCTGAGATAAGTACACAGTGCGGCAGCCTGAGATAAGTACACAGTGCGGCAGTCTGAGATAAGTACACAGTGTGGCAGCCTGAGATAAGTACACAGTGCGGCAGTCTGAGATAAGTACACAGTGTGGCAGCCTGAGATAAGTACACAGTGCGGCAGTCTGAGATAAGTACACAGTGCGGCAGCCTGAGATAAGTACACAGTGCGGCAGCCTGAGATAAGTACACAGTGCGGCAGTCTGAGATAAGTACACAGTGCGGCAGCCTGAGATAAGTACACAGTGTGGCAGTCTGAGATAAGTACACAGTGCGGCAGCCTGAGATAAGTACACAGTGTGGCAGCCTGAGATAAGTACACAGTGTGGCAGTCTGAGATAAGTACACAGTGTGGCAGTCTGAGATAAGTACACAGTGCGGCAGTCTGAGATAAGTACACAGTGCGGCAGTCTGAGATAAGTACACAGTGCGGCAGCCTGAGATAAGTACACAGTGTGGCAGCCTGAGATAAGTACACAGTGTGGCAGTCTGAGATAAGTACACAGTGTGGCAGTCTGAGATAAGTACACAGTGTGGCAGTCTGAGATAAGTACACAATGTGGCAGTCTGAGATAAGTACACAGTGCGGCAGCCTGAGATAAGTACACAGTGTGGCAGTCTGAGATAAGTACACAGTGCGGCAGCCTGAGATAAGTACACAGTGTGGCAGTCTGAGATAAGTACACAGTGTGGCAGTCTGAGATAAGTACACAGTGTGGCAGCCTGAGATAAGTACACAGTGCGGCAGTCTGAGATAAGTACACAGTGTGGCAGTCTGAGATAAGTACACAGTGTGGCAGCCTGAGATAAGTACACAGTGTGGCAGTCTGAGATAAGTACACAGTGCGGCAGTCTGAGATAAGTACACAGTGCGGCAGCCTGAGATAAGTACACAGTGCGGCAGTCTGAGATAAGTACACAGGGCGGCAGCCTGAGATAAGTACACAGAGTACACAGTGCGGCAGCCTGAGATAAGTACACAGTGCGGCAGTCTGAGATAAGTACACAGTGCGGCAGCCTGAGATAAGTACACAGAGTACACAGTGCGGCAGCCTGAGATAAGTACACAGTGCGGCAGTCTGAGATAAGTACACAGTGTGGCAGTCTGAGATAAGTACACAGTGTGGCAGTCTGAGATAAGTACACAGTGTGGCAGCCTGAGATAAGTACACAGTGCGGCAGTCTGAGATAAGTACACAGTGTGGCAGCCTGAGATAAGTACACAGTGTGGCAGCCTGAGATAAGTACACAGTGCGGCAGTCTGAGATAAGTACACAGTGTGGCAGTCTGAGATAAGTACACAGTGCGGCAGCCTGAGATAAGTACACAGTGTGGCAGTCTGAGATAAGTACACAGTGTGGCAGCCTGAGATAAGTACACAGTGTGGCAGTCTGAGATAAGTACACAGTGTGGCAGCCTGAGATAAGTACACAGTGCGGCAGTCTGAGATAAGTACACAGTGTGGCAGCCTGAGATAAGTACACAGTGTGGCAGCCTGAGATAAGTACACAGTGCGGCAGCCTGAGATAAGTACACAGTGCGGCAGTCTGAGATAAGTACACAGTGTGGCAGCCTGAGATAAGTACACAGTGTGGCAGCCTGAGATAAGTACACAGTGTGGCAGCCTGAGATAAGTACACAGTGTGGCAGTCTGAGATAAGTACACAGTGTGGCAGTCTGAGATAAGTACACAGTGTGGCAGCCTGAGATAAGTACACAGTGTGGCAGCCTGAGATAAGTACACAGTGTGGCAGCCTGAGATAAGTACACAGTGCGGCAGCCTGAGATAAGTACACAGTGTGGCAGCCTGAGATAAGTACACAGTGTGGCAGCCTGAGATAAGTACACAGTGTGGCAGTCTGAGATAAGTACACAGTGTGGCAGCCTGAGATAAGTAAACAGTGTGGCAGCCTGAGATAAGTACACAGTGTGGCAGTCTGAGATAAGTACACAGTGCGGCAGTCTGAGATAAGTACACAGTGCGGCAGCCTGAGATAAGTACACAGTGTGGCAGCCTGAGATAAGTACACAGTGTGGCAGCCTGAGATAAGTACACAGTGTGGCAGCCTGAGATAAGTACACAGTGTGGCAGCCTGAGATAAGTACACAGTGCGGCAGTCTGAGATAAGTACACAGTGTGGCAGTCTGAGATAAGTACACGGTGTGGCAGTCTGAGATAAGTACACCGTGTGGCAGTCTGAGATAAGTACACAGTGCGGCAGTCTGAGATAAGTACACAGTGCGGCAGCCTGAGATAAGTACACAGTGTGGCAGCCTGAGATAAGTACACAGTGTGGCAGCCTGAGATAAGTACACAGTGCGGCAGTCTGAGATAAGTACACAGTGTGGCAGCCTGAGATAAGTACACAGTGTGGCAGTCTGAGATAAGTACACAGTGTGGCAGTCTGAGATAAGTACACAGTGCGGCAGCCTGAGATAAGTACACAGTGTGGCAGTCTGAGATAAGTACACAGTGTGGCAGCCTGAGATAAGTACACAGTGTGGCAGTCTGAGATAAGTACACAGTGTGGCAGTCTGAGATAAGTACACAGTGTGGCAGCCTGAGATAAGTACACAGTGCGGCAGTCTGAGATAAGTACACAGTGTGGCAGTGGGGACAAGCACTGTGTGTAATTAACAGCCCACAGTGTAAGTGATCGCAGACGGCTGCTCCCATACCTCTAAGCCAAACTGTATTGTGTAGCCGCGTGACATCACTATAGCAGACGCCACGAGTCCCAGCTGCACACACACATTATACCCTGGTATAGCAGCTAAGGTAGGTAGTGCAATCACTACACTAACTGGCTGGGCAAAATAAGCACGTGGGGTAAATAATGCACAAGGCAAAGTGTAGGGAGCAGGATAGATATGACCGTGTTATGATGGTAATGCGCTGGTAATGCGCTGGTAATGCGCTGGTAATGCGCTGGTAATGCGCTGGTAACGCGCTGGTAACGCGCTGGTAACGCGCTGGTAACGCGCTGGTAACGCGCTGGTAACGCGCTGGTAACGCGCTGGTAACGCGCTGGTAACGCGCTGGTAACGCGCTGGTAACGCGCTGGTAATGCGCTGGTAATGCGCTGGTAACCAGATGCTGCCGCGCTGTAGCACCGCTGATTCGAACCGCCTCCGACAATAGCGTCACCGTTTTCTGAGATACTTCCAGTGCCATGCGCTACCGCAGGGAGACCGGCAGAGACCAGGGAGGTTAATGCATGGCTAAGAAAGTGCTGCAGGAAGGAGGAGTTTGGGTTTTTAGAGCATGGGACTCCTTTTGTCATGGAACAAGAATCACATTCCTGCCCGACCCCCCTTCTGCTTGTCAGCTCCTTAAGTTCAGCTGCAGGCATTGGCTCCACATACACACACTGTGCCTGTGTAACATGCAACAATGTTGCATTTCTTGCCTCTGAGCACATAATCAGTGAACTGCTACTGCAGCTTCTCCAGTCCTCCCAGTTAATGGACTTTCCCATGTTCTCCCCTGTCCTTTGCTGACAGTTAGTGCAGTCCCACTCAACCTTTAGTGTGACCCCTGCCCCTCACTTCCTTTTCCACCCTAGATCACAGTGAGTACAGACCTGTCTGCATCCACCCCTGGTAAGGCCTTTCTCTCTTACCATAGTCTAACCCCATAGAAGCACCCCACATAGAGAAGCCCTCTCTGCCCACACATAGAGAAGCCCTCTCTGCCCACACATAGAGAAGCCCTCTCTGCCCACACATAGAGAAGCGCTCTCTGCCCACACATAGAGAAGCGCTCTCTGCCCACATAGAGAAGCACTCTCTGCCCACACATAGAGAAGCACTCTCTGCCCACACATAGAGAAGCACTCTCTGCCCACACATAGAGAAGCACTCTCTGCCCACACATAGAGAAGCACTCTCTGCCCACACATAGAGAAGCACTCTCTGCCCACATAGAGAAGCCCTCTCTGCCCACACATAGAGAAGCACTCTCTGCCCACACATAGAGAAGCACTCTCTGCCCACACATAGAGAAGCCCTCTCTGCCCACATAGAGAAGCCCTCTCTGCCCACACATAGAGAAGCCCTCTCTGCCCACACATAGAGAAGCCCTCTCTGCCCACACATAGAGAAGCACTCTCTGCCCACATAGAGAAGCACTCTCTGCCCACACATAGAGAAGCACTCTCTGCCCACATAGAGAAGCCCTCTCTGCCCACACATAGAGAAGCCCTCTCTGCCCACACATAGAGAAGCCCTCTCTGCCCACACATAGAGAAGCACTCTCTGCCCACATAGAGAAGCCCTCTCTGCCCACATAGAGAAGCCCTCTCTGCCCACATAGAGAAGCACTCTCTGCCCACACATAGAGAAGCCCTCTCTGCCCACACATAGAGAAGCGCTCTCTGCCCACACATAGAGAAGCACTCTCTGCCCACACATAGAGAAGCACTCTCTGCCCACACATAGAGAAGCACTCTCTGCCCACACATAGAGAAGCACTCTCTGCCCACACATAGAGAAGCACTCTCTGCCCACACATAGAGAAGCACTCTCTGCCCACACATAGAGAAGCACTCTCTGCCCACATAGAGAAGCACTCTCTGCCCACATAGAGAAGCACTCTCTGCCCACATAGAGAAGCACTCTCTGCCCACATAGAGAAGCACTCTCTGCCCACACATAGAGAAGCACTCTCTGCCCACACATAGAGAAGCACTCTCTGCCCACATAGAGAAGCGCTCTCTGCCTACACATAGAGAAGCGCTCTCTGCCCACACATAGAGAAGCACTCTCTGCCCACACATAGAGAAGCACTCTCTGCCCACACATAGAGAAGCACTCTCTGCCCACACATAGAGAAGCACTCTCTGCCCACACATAGAGAAGCGCTCTCTGCCCACACATAGAGAAGCGCTCTCTGCCCACACATAGAGAAGCACTCTCTGCCCACACATAGAGAAGCACTCTCTGCCCACATAGAGAAGCACTCTCTGCCCACACATAGAGAAGCACTCTCTGCCCACACATAGAGAAGCACTCTCTGCCCACATAGAGAAGCGCTCTCTGCCTACACATAGAGAAGCACTCTCTGCCCACATAGAGAAGCACTCTCTGCCCACACATAGAGAAGCACTCTCTGCCCACACATAGAGAAGCACTCTCTGCCCACACATAGAGAAGCACTCTCTGCCCACATAGAGAAGCGCTCTCTGCCCACACATAGAGAAGCGCTCTCTGCCCACACATAGAGAAGCACTCTCTGCCCACACATAGAGAAGCACTCTCTGCCCACACATAGAGAAGCGCTCTCTGCCCACATAGAGAAGCACTCTCTGCCCACATAGAGAAGCGCTCTCTGCCCACACATAGAGAAGCCCTCTCTGCCCACACATAGAGAAGCGCTCTCTGCCCACACATAGAGAAGCACTCTCTGCCCACACATAGAGAAGCACTCTCTGCCCACACATAGAGAAGCCCTCTCTGCCCACACATAGAGAAGCACTCTCTGCCCACACATAGAGAAGCGCTCTCTGCCCACATAGAGAAGCGCTCTCTGCCCACACATAGAGAAGCACTCTCTGCCCACACATAGAGAAGCGCTCTCTGCCCACATAGAGAAGCACTCTCTGCCCACACATAGAGAAGCCCTCTCTGCCCACACATAGAGAAGCGCTCTCTGCCCACACATAGAGAAGCGCTCTCTGCCTACACATAGAGAAGCACTCTCTGCCCACACATAGAGAAGCACTCTCTGCCCACACATAGAGAAGCACTCTCTGCCCACACATAGAGAAGCACTCTCTGCCCACACATAGAGAAGCACTCTCTGCCCACACATAGAGAAGCGCTCTCTGCCCACACATAGAGAAGCGCTCTCTGCCCACACATAGAGAAGCGCTCTCTGCCCACATAGAGAAGCGCTCTCTGCCCACATAGAGAAGCACTCTCTGCCCACACATAGAGAAGCCCTCTCTGCCCACACATAGAGAAGCGCTCTCTGCCCACACATAGAGAAGCGCTCTCTGCCCACACATAGAGAAGCCCTCTCTGCCCACACATAGAGAAGCGCTCTCTGCCCACACATAGAGAAGCACTCTCTGCCCACACATAGAGAAGCACTCTCTGCCCACACATAGAGAAGCGCTCTCTGCCTACACATAGAGAAGCACTCTCTGCCCACACATAGAGAAGCACTCTCTGCCCACACATAGAGAAGCCCTCTCTGCCCACACATAGAGAAGCGCTCTCTGCCTACACATAGAGAAGCACTCTCTGCCCACACATAGAGAAGCACTCTCTGCCCACACATAGAGAAGCCCTCTCTGCCCACACATAGAGAAGCCCTCTCTGCCCACACATAGAGAAGCACTCTCTGCCCACATAGAGAAGCACTCTCTGCCCACACATAGAGAAGCACTCTCTGCCCACATAGAGAAGCCCTCTCTGCCCACACATAGAGAAGCCCTCTCTGCCCACACATAGAGAAGCCCTCTCTGCCCACACATAGAGAAGCACTCTCTGCCCACATAGAGAAGCCCTCTCTGCCCACATAGAGAAGCCCTCTCTGCCCACATAGAGAAGCACTCTCTGCCCACACATAGAGAAGCCCTCTCTGCCCACACATAGAGAAGCGCTCTCTGCCCACACATAGAGAAGCACTCTCTGCCCACACATAGAGAAGCACTCTCTGCCCACACATAGAGAAGCACTCTCTGCCCACACATAGAGAAGCACTCTCTGCCCACACATAGAGAAGCACTCTCTGCCCACACATAGAGAAGCACTCTCTGCCCACACATAGAGAAGCACTCTCTGCCCACATAGAGAAGCACTCTCTGCCCACATAGAGAAGCACTCTCTGCCCACATAGAGAAGCACTCTCTGCCCACATAGAGAAGCACTCTCTGCCCACACATAGAGAAGCACTCTCTGCCCACACATAGAGAAGCACTCTCTGCCCACATAGAGAAGCGCTCTCTGCCTACACATAGAGAAGCGCTCTCTGCCCACACATAGAGAAGCACTCTCTGCCCACACATAGAGAAGCACTCTCTGCCCACACATAGAGAAGCACTCTCTGCCCACACATAGAGAAGCACTCTCTGCCCACACATAGAGAAGCGCTCTCTGCCCACACATAGAGAAGCGCTCTCTGCCCACACATAGAGAAGCACTCTCTGCCCACACATAGAGAAGCACTCTCTGCCCACATAGAGAAGCACTCTCTGCCCACACATAGAGAAGCACTCTCTGCCCACACATAGAGAAGCACTCTCTGCCCACATAGAGAAGCGCTCTCTGCCTACACATAGAGAAGCACTCTCTGCCCACATAGAGAAGCACTCTCTGCCCACACATAGAGAAGCACTCTCTGCCCACACATAGAGAAGCACTCTCTGCCCACACATAGAGAAGCACTCTCTGCCCACATAGAGAAGCGCTCTCTGCCCACACATAGAGAAGCGCTCTCTGCCCACACATAGAGAAGCACTCTCTGCCCACACATAGAGAAGCACTCTCTGCCCACACATAGAGAAGCGCTCTCTGCCCACATAGAGAAGCACTCTCTGCCCACATAGAGAAGCGCTCTCTGCCCACACATAGAGAAGCCCTCTCTGCCCACACATAGAGAAGCGCTCTCTGCCCACACATAGAGAAGCACTCTCTGCCCACACATAGAGAAGCACTCTCTGCCCACACATAGAGAAGCCCTCTCTGCCCACACATAGAGAAGCACTCTCTGCCCACACATAGAGAAGCGCTCTCTGCCCACATAGAGAAGCGCTCTCTGCCCACACATAGAGAAGCACTCTCTGCCCACACATAGAGAAGCGCTCTCTGCCCACATAGAGAAGCACTCTCTGCCCACACATAGAGAAGCCCTCTCTGCCCACACATAGAGAAGCGCTCTCTGCCCACACATAGAGAAGCGCTCTCTGCCTACACATAGAGAAGCACTCTCTGCCCACACATAGAGAAGCACTCTCTGCCCACACATAGAGAAGCACTCTCTGCCCACACATAGAGAAGCACTCTCTGCCCACACATAGAGAAGCACTCTCTGCCCACACATAGAGAAGCGCTCTCTGCCCACACATAGAGAAGCGCTCTCTGCCCACACATAGAGAAGCGCTCTCTGCCCACATAGAGAAGCGCTCTCTGCCCACATAGAGAAGCACTCTCTGCCCACACATAGAGAAGCCCTCTCTGCCCACACATAGAGAAGCGCTCTCTGCCCACACATAGAGAAGCGCTCTCTGCCCACACATAGAGAAGCCCTCTCTGCCCACACATAGAGAAGCGCTCTCTGCCCACACATAGAGAAGCACTCTCTGCCCACACATAGAGAAGCACTCTCTGCCCACACATAGAGAAGCGCTCTCTGCCTACACATAGAGAAGCACTCTCTGCCCACACATAGAGAAGCACTCTCTGCCCACACATAGAGAAGCCCTCTCTGCCCACACATAGAGAAGCGCTCTCTGCCTACACATAGAGAAGCACTCTCTGCCCACACATAGAGAAGCACTCTCTGCCCACACATAGAGAAGCACTCTCTGCCCACACATAGAGAAGCCCTCTCTGCCCACACATAGAGAAGCGCTCTCTGCCCACACATAGAGAAGCGCTCTCTGCCTACACATAGAGAAGCACTCTCTGCCCACACATAGAAAAGCGCTCTCTGCCCACACATAGAGAAGCGCTCTCTGCCCACACATAGATAAGCCCTCTCTGCCCACACATAGAGAAGCACTCTCTGCCCACACATAGAGAAGCACTCTCTGCCCACACATAGAGAAGCACTCTCTGCCCACACATAGAGAAGCGCTCTCTGCCCACACATAGAGAAGCACTCTCTGCCCACACATAGAGAAGCACTCTCTGCCCACACATAGAGAAGCACTCTCTGCCCACATAGAGAAGCGCTCTCTGCCTACACATAGAGAAGCGCTCTCTGCCCACACATAGAGAAGGGCTCTCTGCCTACATAGAGAAGCACTCTCTGCCCACACATAGAGAAGCACTCTCTGCCCACACATAGAGAAGCGCTCTCTGCCCACACATAGAGAAGCGCTCTCTGCCCACACATAGAGAAGCACTCTCTGCCCACACATAGAGAAGCACTCTCTGCCCACACATAGAGAAGCCCTCTCTGCCCACACATAGAGAAGCACTCTCTGCCCACACATAGAGAAGCACTCTCTGCCCACACATAGAGAAGCACTCTCTGCCCACACATAGAGAAGCACTCTCTGCCCACATAGAGAAGCGCTCTCTGCCTACACATAGAGAAGCGCTCTCTGCCCACACATAGAGAAGCCCTCTCTGCCCACATAGAGAAGCGCTCTCTGCCCACACATAGAGAAGCGCTCTCTGCCCACACATAGAGAAGCACTCTCTGCCCACACATAGAGAAGCACTCTCTGCCCACACATAGAGAAGCACTCTCTGCCCACACATAGAGAAGCCCTCTCTGCCCACATAGAGAAGCGCTCTCTGCCCACACATAGAGAAGCGCTCTCTGCCCACACATAGAGAAGCACTCTCTGCCCACACATAGAGAAGCACTCTCTGCCCACACATAGAGAAGCGCTCTCTGCCCACACATAGAGAAGCACTCTCTGCCCACACATAGAGAAGCACTCTCTGCCCACACATAGAGAAGCCCTCTCTGCCCACACATAGAGAAGCGCTCTCTGCCCACACATAGAGAAGCCCTCTCTGCCCACACATAGAGAAGCGCTCTCTGCCCACACATAGAGAAGCGCTCTCTGCCCACACATAGAGAAGCACTCTCTGCCCACACATAGAGAAGCGCTCTCTGCCCACACATAGAGAAGCACTCTCTGCCTACACATAGAGAAGCGCTCTCTGCCCACACATAGAGAAGCCCTCTCTGCCCACACATAGAGAAGCCCTCTCTGCCCACACATAGAGAAGCGCTCTCTGCCCACACATAGAGAAGCGCTCTCTGCCCACACATAGAGAAGCACTCTCTGCCCACACATAGAGAAGCACTCTCTGCCTACACATAGAGAAGCACTCTCTGCCCACACATAGAGAAGCACTCTCTGCCCACATAGAGAAGCACTCTCTGCCCACACATAGAGAAGCACTCTCTGCCCACACATAGAGAAGCCCTCTCTGCCCACACATAGAGAAGCACTCTCTGCCCACACATAGTGAAGCGCTCTCTGCCCACACATAGAGAAGCACTCTCTGCCCACACATAGAGAAGCACTCTCTGCCCACACATAGAGAAGCCCTCTCTGCCCACACATAGAGAAGCACTCTCTGCCCACACATAGAGAAGCACTCTCTGCCCACACATAGAGAAGCACTCTCTGCCCACACATAGAGAAGCGCTCTCTGCCCACACATAGAGAAGCGCTCTCTGCCCACATAGAGAAGCGCTCTCTGCCCACATAGAGAAGCACTCTCTGCCCACACATAGAGAAGCGCTCTCTGCCCACATAGAGAAGCACTCTCTGCCCACACATAGAGAAGCACTCTCTGCCTACACTACACCCACGAGTCCCACATAGAGAAGCCCTCTCTGCCCACATAGAGAAGCCCTCTCTGCCTACACTACACCTACAAGTTCCTGATAGAGAAGCCCTCTCTGCCTACACTACACCTACAAGTTCCTGATAGAGAAGCCCTCTCTGCCTACACTACACCTACAAGTTCCTGATAGAGAAGCTCTCTCTGCCTACACTACACCTACAAGTTCCACATAGAGAAGCCCTCTCTGCCTACACTACACCCACAAGTCCCACATAGAGAAGCGCTCTCTGCCTACACTACACCCACAAGTCCCACATAGAGAAGCCCTCTCTGCCCACACATAGAGAAGCCCTCTCTGCCCACACATAGAGAAGCACTCTCTGCCCACACATAGAGAAGCACTCTCTGCCTACACATAGAGAAGCACTCTCTGCCCACACATAGAGAAGCACTCTCTGCCCACACATAGAGAAGCACTCTCTGCCTACACTACACCTACAAGTTCCTGATAGAGAAGCCCTCTCTGCCTACACTACACCCACAAGTCCCACATAGAGAAGCGCTCTCTGCCTACACTACACCCACAAGTCCCACATAGAGAAGCCCTCTCTGCCCACACATAGAGAAGCACTCTCTGCCTACACTACACCTACAAGTTCCTGATAGAGAAGCCCTCTCTGCCTACATTACACCCACAAGTTCCTGTGTTTTCTACTCCTGCAATAAAATTAAGAAAGACATTAAGGACTTGTCAGGCTTTGGAAGAGGGAGGACATGGGTTGAGCTTACTGGAATCATTCATACATCATTCGTGACCCTGGTTCCAGGAAACCTTTTCTGAGAGGTGCCATCTATATTCTAGGGACGGATTGGACCTCAATGAAGAGGGATCTTCTGTGCTAGGGGGGAGAATGCTAAAAAGGTTGGAGGAGATTTTAAACTAGGATTGAGGGGGGAGGGGAATGAAACAGATAATGAACTAAATGGAATAGATACAAGGTGGTATGGAGGTAGAATGGGGGCAAGTGCTAGTTTGACAAGCAGTGAGACACCCATAGTACATACAGATAATACTAGAAAACTTCTAAAGACTAAACCAAGTGGGCGCAGAAAGGAAGGAGCAGATAAGATAATAGTACAGGCTGAAAAAACCTGAAATGCATGCTTGCTAATGCAAGAAGCCTGACAGATAAAATGGGGGAGCTTGAATTAATAGCTGCAAGGGAGCAGTATGATATCATAGGCATTACTGAAACATGGTGGGATGAAACTCATGACTGGGCAGTTAATTTAGAGGGTTTTCCCCTTTTCGGAAGGATCGAATAAATAGAAGGGGAGGAGGAGTATGTTTATATGTTAAACCGGATCTAAAACCTATTATAAGGGATGATGTCTATGAAGGGAATGATGAAAATGTAGAGACTTTGTGGATAGAAATTAGCAGTGGAGGTAAAAGTATAAAGAAAATGTTTGTGGGAATATGCTATAAACACCAAATATCTGTGAGATTGAGGAAGCTAAAATACTTTTGCAAATGGAGAAGGCATCAAAACTGGGTCATGTTTGCATAATGGGGGATTTTAATTATCCAGACATGGACTGGGGCAATGAGATTAGCATTACAGCAAAAGGAAACAGGTTTTTGGGGGTGCTTAAAGATAATTATATGACCCAAATTATTGAGGAACCAACCAGGAGAGGGGCAGTTCTGGATTTGGTCATATCAAACAATGTAGAAGTAATAACAAATATTCAAGTTCTGGAACATTTGGGTAACAGTGATCATAACATGATCTCATTTGAAATAAATGATCAAAAAACAGATTACTTGGGTTCAACAAAAACCTTAAACTTTAGAAAGGCAGATTTTAATAAACTGAGGACTAATCTACAAGTAATAAAATGGGATGATGCTTTTGCAGGGAAAAATGTAGAAGATAAATGGGCAGTCTTTAAAACATTGTTAGAAAAGCACACTTATCAGTGTATACCCTTGGGTAATAAGTATAAAAGAAATAAGTCAAAACCAATGTGGCTAAATAAACAGGTAGGGGAGGAAATGGAGAAGAAGAGGAAGGCGTTTAGATTCTTTAAGTCGGAAGGGACAGAGACACCGTATCAGAATTATAAGGAATGTAACAAAAATTGCAAAAGGGCAATTAGCAAAATGGATAATGAAAAAAGGATTGCTATAGAAAGTAAGATCAACCCTAAAAAGTTCTTTAAGTACCTTAATAACAAAAAAATGAGAAAAGAAAATATAGGCCCCTTTCAGTGTGAGATGGGTAGGCAGATTATTGGAGATAAGGAAAAAGCTGAGGTATTAAACAAATTCTTTGCCTCAGTGTTTACCAGGGAAGAATCAGGTTCAATAGTAGTGCCGCAGGAGGAAGCCACAACCTCCATATTAATGACCAATTGGTTAACTGAGGAAGAAGTTCATAAGCAGTTTGATAAAATTAAAGTAAATAAGGCACCTGGCCCCGATGGCATACATCCAAGAGTTCTCAAAGAGTTAAGCTCAGTAATAGCAAAACCATTATATTTAATATTCAGGGACTCCATTTCCACAGGCTCAGTACCACAAGATTGGCGTAAAGCAGATGTGGTGCCTATATTTAAAAAGGGAGCTAGATCACAACCAGGAAATTACAGACCTGTAAGCCTGACTTCAATAGTGGGGAAGCTACTTGAAGGTTTAATACGGGATAATATTCAGGAATACCTAATGGAAAAAAAAATTATTAGTAATAGTCAGCATGGATTTATGAAGGATAGATCATGCCAAACTAACCTTATTAGTTTCTTTGAGGAGGTAAGTAGGAATTTAGACCAGGGTAATGCAGTTGATGTGGTCTACTTAGATTTTGCAAAGGCTTTTGATACGGTTTCACACAAGAGGTTGGTGTACAAAATAAAGAAAATTAGACTCAGTAATTATGTATGCACCTGGATTGAAAACTGGTTAAAGGACAGGCAACAGAGGGTTGTCATAAATGGAACTTTTTCAGGTTGGGCTAAAGTCGTGAGTGGAGTACCTCAGGGATCGGTACTGGGACCCCTGCTTTTTAACTTGTTTATTAATGACCTTGAGGTTGGGATCGAGAGCAAAGTCTCCATCTTTGCTGATGACACTAAATTGTGTAAGGTAGTAGAATCAGAGCAGAATGTAATTTCTCTCCTGAAGGACTTGGAGAGACTGGAAACGTGGGCAGGTAAATGGCAGATGAGGTTTAATACAGATAAATGTAAGGTTATGCATTTGGGATACAAGAATAACAGGCGACTTACAAATTAAATGGAGATAAATTGGGGGAATCCTTGAAGGAGAAGGATTTAGGAGTGCTTGTAGACAGCAGGCTTAGCAATAGTGCCCAATGTCATGCAGTAGCTGCAAAGGCAAACAAGATCTTATCTTGCATTAAACGGGCAATGGATGGAAGGGACGTAAACATAATTATGCCCCTTTACAAAGCATTAGTAAGACCGCACCTTGAATATGGAGTACAATTTTGGGCACCAATCCTTAGAAAAGACATTCTGGAACTAGAGAGAGTGCAGAGAAGAGCCACCAAATTATTAAAGGGGATGGACAATCTAACTTATGAGGAGAGGCTAGCTAAATTACATTTATTTACATTAGAAAAGAGGCGTCTAAGAGGGGATATGATAACTATATACAAATATATTCGGGGACAATACAAGGAGCTTTCAAAAGAACTATTCATCCCACGGGCAGTACTAAGGACTCGGGCCATTCCTTAAGGTTGGAGGAAAGGAGATTTAACCAGCAACAAGGAAAGTGTTCTTTACTGTAAGGGCAGTTACAGTGTGGTACTCATTACCCATGGAGACTGTGATGGCAGATACAATAGATTTGTTAAAAAAAAAAAAGTTGGACATCTTTTTAGATGGGAAAGGTATACAGGATATACCAAATAAGTATACATGGGAAGGATGTTGATCCAGGGAGTAATCCGATTGCCAGTTCTTGGAGTCAGGAAGGAATTTATTTTCCCCTTATGAGATATTATTGGATGATATATCACTGGGGTTTGTGTTTGCCTTCCTCTGGATCAATAAGGAAGTATAGATATAGGATAAAGTATCTGTTATCTAAATTTAGCATAGGTTGAACTTGATGGACGTATGATTTTTTTCATCCTCATCTACTATGTAACTAAATAATTTCCCCGTAATGTGCACAAACGCCTATCTTTGTGCAGATTGAATCTAAAAGTTTCCATCATGGAGTATATCTCGCGTATCCTCGCATATCTCGCGTATCCTCGTATATCTCGCGTATCCTCGTATATCTCGCGTATCCTCGTATATCTCGCGTATCCTCGTATATCTCGCGTATCCTCGTATATCTCGCGTATCCTCGTATATCTCGCGTATCCTCGTATATCTCGCGTATCCTCGCATATCTCGCGTATCCTCGCATATCTCGCGTATCCTCGTATATCTCGCGTATCCTCGTATATCTCGCGTATCCTCGCATATCTCGCGTATCCTCGCATATCTCGCGTATCCTCGTATATCTCGCGTATCCTCGTATATCTCGCGTATCCTCGTATATCTCGCGTATCCTCGCATATCTCGCGTATCCTCGTATATCTCGCGTATCCTCGTATATCTCGCGTATCCTCGTATATCTCGCGTATCCTCGCTATATCTCGCGTATCCTTCGTATATCTCGCGTATCCTCGCATATCTCGCGTATCCTCGTATATCTCGCGTATCCTCGTATATCTCGCGTATCCTCGTATATCTCGCGTATCCTCGTATATCTCGCGTATCCTCGCATATCTCGCGTATCCTCGTATATCTCGCGTATCCTCGTATATCTCGCGTATCCTCGTATATCTCGCGTATCCTCGTATATCTCGCGTATCCTCGCATATCTCGCGTATCCTCGTATATCTCGCGTATCCTCGTATATCTCGCGTATCCTCGTATATCTCGCGTATCCTCGTATATCTCGCGTATCCTCGCATATCTCGCGTATCCTCGTATATCTCGCGTATCCTCGCATATCTCGCGTATCCTCGTATATCTCGCGTATCCTCGTATATCTCGCGTATCCTCGCATATCTCGCGTATCCTCGCATATCTCGCGTATCCTCGTATATCTCGCGTATCCTCGTATATCTCGCGTATCCTCGTATATCTCGCGTATCCTCGTATATCTCGCGTATCCTCGTATATCTCGCGTATCCTCGTATATCTCGCGTATCCTCGCATATCTCGCGTATCCTCGTATATCTCGCGTATCCTCGTATATCTCGCGTATCCTCGGATATCTCGCGTATCCTCGTAGTATCTCGCGTATCCTCGTATATCTCGCGTATCCTCGTATATCTCGCGTATCCTCGTATATCTCGCGTATTCCTCGTATATCTCGCGTATCCTCGTATATCTCGCGTATCCTCGTATATCTCGCGTATCCTCGTATATCTCGCGTATCCTCGTATATCTCGCGTATCCTCGTATATCTCGCGTATCCTCGTATATCTCGCGTATCCTCGTATATCTCGCGTATCCTCGTATATCTCGCGTATCCTCGCATATCTCGCGTATCCTCGTATATCTCGCGTATCCTCGTATATCTCGCGTATCCTCGTATATCTCGCGTATCCTCGTATATCTCGCGTATCCTCGTATATCTCGCGTATCCTCGTATATCTCGCGTATCCTCGTATATCTCGCGTATCCTCGTATATCTCGCGTATCCTCGTATATCTCGCGTATCCTCGTATATCTCGCGTATCCTCGTATATCTCGCGTATCCTCGTATATCTCGCGTATCCTCGTATATCTCGCGTATCCTCGTATATCTCGCGTATCCTCGTATATCTCGCGTATCCTCGTATATCTCGCGTATCCTCGTATATCTCGCGTATCCTCGTATATCTCGCGTATCCCTCGTATATCTCGCGTATCCTCGTATATCTCGCGTATCCTCGTATATCTCGCGTATCCTCGCATATCTCGCGTATCCTCGTATATCTCGCGTATCCTCGTATATCTCGCGTATCCTCGCATATCTCGCGTATCCTCGTATATCTCGCGTATCCTCGTATATCTCGTCGTATCGCGTCTCGTATATCTCGCGTATCCTCGTATATCTCGCGTATCCTCGTATATCTCGCGTATCCTCGTATATCTCGCGTATCCTCGTATATCTCGCGTATCCTCGTATATCTCGCGTATCCTCGTATATCTCGCGTATCCTCGTATATCTCGCGTATCCTCGTATATCTCGCGTATCCTCGTATATCTCGCGTATCCTCGTATATCTCGCGTATCCTCGTATATCTCGCGTATCCTCGTATATCTCGCGTATCCTCGTATATCTCGCGTATCCTCGCATATCTCGCGTATCCTCGCATATCTCGCGTATCCTCGTATATCTCGCGTATCCTCGTATATCTCGCGTATCCTCGTATATCTCGCGTATCCTCGTATATCTCGCGTATCCTCGTATATCTCGCGTATCCTCGTATATCTCGCGTATCCTCGTATATCTCGCGTATCCTCGTATATCTCGCGTATCCTCGTATATCTCGCGTATCCTCGTATATCTCGCGTATCCTCGTATATCTCGCGTATCCTCGTATATCTCGCGTATCCTCGTATATCTCGCGTATCCTCGTATATCTCGCGTATCCTCGTATATCTCGCGTATCCTCGTATATCTCGCGTATCCTCGTATATCTCGCGTATCCTCGTATATCTCGCGTATCCTCGCTATATCTCGCGTATCCTCGTATATCTCGCGTATCCTCGTATATCTCGCGTATCCTCGTATATCTCGCGTATCCTCGTATATCTCGCGTATCCTCGTATATCTCGCGTATCCTCGTATATCTCGCGTATCCTCGTATATCTCGCGTATCCTCGTATATCTCGCGTATCCTCGTATATCTCGCGTATCCTCGTATATCTCGCGTATCCTCGTATATCTCGCGTATCCTCGTATATCTCGCGTATCCTCGCATATCTCGCGTATCCTCGTATATCTCGCGTATCCTCGTATATCTCGCGTATCCTCGTATATCTCGCGTATCCTCGTATATCTCGCGTATCCTCGTATATCTCGCGTATCCTCGCATATCTCGCGTATCCTCGTATATCTCGCGTATCCTCGTATATCTCGCGTATCCTCGTATATCTCGCGTATCCTCGTATATCTCGCGTATCCTCGTATATCTCGCGTATCCTCGTATATCTCGCGTATCCTCGTATATCTCGCGTATCCTCGCATATCTCGCGTATCCTCGTATATCTCGCGTATCCTCGCATATCTCGCGTATCCTCGTATATCTCGCGTATCCTCGTATATCTCGCGTATCCTCGTATATCTCGCGTATCCTCGCATATCTCGCGTATCCTCGTATATCTCGCGTATCCTCGTATATCTCGCGTATCCTCGTATATCTCGCGTATCCTCGCATATCTCGCGTATCCTCGTATATCTCGCGTATCCTCGTATATCTCGCGTATCCTCGTATATCTCGCGTATCCTCGTATATCTCGCGTATCCTCGTATATCTCGCGTATCCTCGTATATCTCGCGTATCCTCGTATATCTCGCGTATCCTCGTATATCTCGCGTATCCTCGTATATCTCGCGTATCCTCGTATATCTCGCGTATCCTCGTATATCTCGCGTATCCTCGTATATCTCGCGTATCCTCGTATATCTCGCGTATCCTCGTATATCTCGCGTATCCTCGCATATCTCGCGTATCCTCGTATATCTCGCGTATCCTCGTATATCTCGCGTATCCTCGTATATCTCGCGTATCCTCGCATATCTCGCGTATCCTCGTATATCTCGCGTATCCTCGTATATCTCGCGTATCCTCGTATATCTCGCGTATCCTCGTATATCTCGCGTATCCTCGTATATCTCGCGTATCCTCGTATATCTCGCGTATCCTCGTATATCTCGCGTATCCTCGTATATCTCGCGTATCCTCGTATATCTCGCGTATCCTCGTATATCTCGCGTATCCTCGTATATCTCGCGTATCCTCGTATATCTCGCGTATCCTCGTATATCTCGCGTATCCTCGTATATCTCGCGTATCCTCGTATATCTCGCGTATCCTCGTATATCTCGCGTATCCTCGTATATCTCGCGTATCCTCGTATATCTCGCGTATCCTCGTATATCTCGCGTATCCTCGTATATCTCGCGTATCCTCGTATATCTCGCGTATCCTCGTATATCTCGCGTATCCTCGTATATCTCGCGTATCCTCGTATATCTCGCGTATCCTCGTATATCTCGCGTATCCTCGTATATCTCGCGTATCCTCGTATATCTCGCGTATCCTCGTATATCTCGCGTATCCTCGTATATCTCGCGTATCCTCGTATATCTCGCGTATCCTCGTATATCTCGCGTATCCTCGTATATCTCGCGTATCCTCGTATATCTCGCGTATCCTCGCTATATCTCGCGTATCCTCGTATATCTCGCGTATCCTCGTATATCTCGCGTATCCTCGTATATCTCGCGTATCCTCGTATATCTCGCGTATCCTCGTATATCTCGCGTATCCTCGTATATCTCGCGTATCCTCGTATATCTCGCGTATCCTCGCTATATCTCGCGTATCCTCGTATATCTCGCGTATCCTCGTATATCTCGCGTATCCTCGTATATCTCGCGTATCCTCGTATATCTCGCGTATCCTCGTATATCTCGCGTATCCTCGTATATCTCGCGTATCCTCGTATATCTCGCGTATCCTCGTATATCTCGCGTATCCTCGTATATCTCGCGTATCCTCGTATCGTCGTATATCTCGCGTATCCTCGTATATCTCGCGTATCCTCGTATATCTCGCGTATCCTCGTATATCTCGCGTATCCTCGTATATCTCGCGTATCCTCGTATATCTCGCGTATCCTCGTATATCTCGCGTATCCTCGTATATCTCGCGTATCCTCGTATATCGCGTATCCTCGTATATCTCGCGTATCCTCGTATATCTCGCGTATCCTCGTATATCTCGCGTATCCTCGCATATCTCGCGTATCCTCGTATATCTCGCGTATCCTCGTATATCTCGCGTATCCTCGTATATCTCGCGTATCCTCGCATATCTCGCGTATCCTCGTATATCTCGCGTATCCTCGTATATCTCGCGTATCCTCGTATATCTCGCGTATCCTCGCATATCTCGCGTATCCTCGTATATCTCGCGTATCCTCGTATATCTCGCGTATCCTCGTATATCTCGCGTATCCTCGTATATCTCGCGTATCCTCGTATATCTCGCGTATCCTCGCATATCTCGCGTATCCTCGTATATCTCGCGTATCCTCGTATATCTCGCGTATCCTCGTATATCTCGCGTATCCTCGCGTATCCTCGTATATCTCGCGTATCCTCGTATATCTCGCGTATCCTCGTATATCTCGCGTATCCTCGTATATCTCGCGTATCCTCGTATATCTCGCGTATCCTCGTATATCTCGCGTATCCTCGTATATCTCGCGTATCCTCGTATATCTCGCGTATCCTCGTATATCTCGCGTATCCTCGCATATCTCGCGTATCCTCGTATATCTCGCGTATCCTCGTATATCTCGCGTATCCTCGTATATCTCGCGTATCCTCGTATATCTCGCGTATCCTCGTATATCTCGCGTATCCTCGTATATCTCGCGTATCCTCGTATATCTCGCGTATCCTCGTATATCTCGCGTATCCTCGTATATCTCGCGTATCCTCGTATATCTCGCGTATCCTCGTATATCTCGCGTATCCTCGCTATATCTCGCGTATCCTCGTATATCTCGCGTATCCTCGTATATCTCGCGTATCCTCGTATATCTCGCGTATCCTCGTATATCTCGCGTATCCTCGTATATCTCGCGTATCCTCGCATATCTCGCGTATCCTCGTATATCTCGCGTATCCTCGTATATCTCGCGTATCCTCGTATATCTCGCGTATCCTCGCTATATCTCGCGTATCCTCGCATATCTCGCGTATCCTCGTATATCTCGCGTATCCTCGTATATCTCGCGTATCCTCGTATATCTCGCGTATCCTCGTATATCTCGCGTATCCTCGTATATCTCGCGTATCCTCGTATATCTCGCGTATCCTCGTATATCTCGCGTATCCTCGTATATCTCGCGTATCCTCGTATATCTCGCGTATCCTCGCATATCTCGCGTATCCTCGTATATCTCGCGTATCCTCGTATATCTCGCGTATCCTCGTATATCTCGCGTATCCTCGCATATCTCGCGTATCCTCGTATATCTCGCGTATCCTCGTATATCTCGCGTATCCTCGTATATCTCGCGTATCCTCGTATATCTCGCGTATCCTCGCATATCTCGCGTATCCTCGTATATCTCGCGTATCCTCGTATATCTCGCGTATCCTCGTATATCTCGCGTATCCTCGTATATCTCGCGTATCCTCGTATATCTCGCGTATCCTCGTATATCTCGCGTATCCTCGTATATCTCGCGTATCCTCGTATATCTCGCGTATCCTCGTATATCTCGCGTATCCTCGCTATATCTCGCGTATCCTCGTATATCTCGCGTATCCTCGTATATCTCGCGTATCCTCGCATATCTCGCGTATCCTCGTATATCTCGCGTATCCTCGATATCTCGCGTATCCTCGTATATCTCGCGTATCCTCGTATATCTCGCGTATCCTCGTATATCTCGCGTATCCTCGTATATCTCGCGTATCCTCGCATATCTCGCGTATCCTCGTATATCTCGCGTATCCTCGTATATCTCGCGTATCCTCGTATATCTCGCGTATCCTCGTATATCTCGCGTATCCTCGTATATCTCGCGTATCCTCGTATATCTCGCGTATCCTCGTATATCTCGCGTATCCTCGTATATCTCGCGTATCCTCGTATATCTCGCGTATCCTCGTATATCTCGCGTATCCTCGTATATCTCGCGTATCCTCGTATATCTCGCGTATCCTCGTATATCTCGCGTATCCTCGTATATCTCGCGTATCCTCGCATATCTCGCGTATCCTCGTATATCTCGCGTATCCTCGTATATCTCGCGTATCCTCGTATATCTCGCGTATCCTCGTATATCTCGCGTATCCTCGTATATCTCGCGTATCCTCGTATATCTCGCGTATCCTCGCATATCTCGCGTATCCTCGTATATCTCGCGTATCCTCGTATATCTCGCGTATCCTCGTATATCTCGCGTATCCTCGTATATCTCGCGTATCCTCGTATATCTCGCGTATCCTCGTATATCTCGCGTATCCTCGTATATCTCGCGTATCCTCGTATATCTCGCGTATCCTCGTATATCTCGCGTATCCTCGTATATCTCGCGTATCCTCGTATATCTCGCGTATCCTCGTATATCTCGCGTATCCTCGTATATCTCGCGTATCCTCGGTATCTCGTATATCTCGCGTATCCTCGTATATCTCGCGTATCCTCGTATATCTCGCGTATCCTCGTATATCTCGCGTATCCTCGTATATCTCGCGTATCCTCGTATATCTCGCGTATCCTCGTATATCTCGCGTATCCTCGTATATCTCGCGTATCCTCGTATATCTCGCGTATCCTCGTATATCTCGCGTATCCTCGTATATCTCGCGTATCCTCGTATATCTCGCGTATCCTCGTATATCTCGCGTATCCTCGTATATCTCGCGTATCCTCGTATATCTCGCGTATCCTCGTATATCTCGCGTATCCTCGTATATCTCGCGTATCCTCGTATATCTCGCGTATCCTCGTATATCTCGCGTATCCTCGTATATCTCGCGTATCCTCGTATATCTCGCGTATCCTCGTATATCTCGCGTATCCTCGTATATCTCGCGTATCCTCGTATATCTCGCGTATCCTCGTATATCTCGCGTATCCTCGCATATCTCGCGTATCCTCGTATATCTCGCGTATCCTCGTATATCTCGCGTATCCTCGTATATCTCGCGTATCCTCGTATATCTCGCGTATCCTCGTATATCTCGCGTATCCTCGTATATCTCGCGTATCCTCGTATATCTCGCGTATCCTCGTATATCTCGCGTATCCTCGTATATCTCGCGTATCCTCGTATATCTCGCGTATCCTCGTATATCTCGCGTATCCTCGTATATCTCGCGTATCCTCGTATATCTCGCGTATCCTCGTATATCTCGCGTATCCTCGCTATATCTCGCGTATCCTCGTATATCTCGCGTATCCTCGTATATCTCGCGTATCCTCGTATATCTCGCGTATCCTCGTATATCTCGCGTATCCTCGTATATCTCGCGTATCCTCGTATATCTCGCGTATCCTCGTATATCTCGCGTATCCTCGTATATCTCGCGTATCCTCGTATATCTCGCGTATCCTCGTATATCTCGCGTATCCTCGCTATATCTCGCGTATCCTCGTATATCTCGCGTATCCTCGTATATCTCGCGTATCCTCGTATATCTCGCGTATCCTCGTATATCTCGCGTATCCTCGTATATCTCGCGTATCCTCGTATATCTCGCGTATCCTCGCTATATCTCGCGTATCCTCGTATATCTCGCGTATCCTCGCATATCTCGCGTATCCTCGCTATATCTCGCGTATCCTCGTATATCTCGCGTATCCTCGTATATCTCGCGTATCCTCGTATATCTCGCGTATCCTCGTATATCTCGCGTATCCTCGTATATCTCGCGTATCCTCGTATATCTCGCGTATCCTCGTATATCTCGCGTATCCTCGTATATCTCGCGTATCCTCGTATATCTCGCGTATCCTCGTATATCTCGCGTATCCTCGTATATCTCGCGTATCCTCGTATATCTCGCGTATCCTCGTATATCTCGCGTATCCTCGTATATCTCGCGTATCCTCGTATATCTCGCGTATCCTCGTATATCTCGCGTATCCTCGTATATCTCGCGTATCCTCGTATATCTCGCGTATCCTCGTATATCTCGCGTATCCTCGTATATCTCGCGTATCCTCGTATATCTCGCGTATCCTCGTATATCTCGCGTATCCTCGTATATCTCGCGTATCCTCGTATATCTCGCGTATCCTCGTATATCTCGCGTATCCTCGTATATCTCGCGTATCCTCGTATATCTCGCGTATCCTCGTATATCTCGCGTATCCTCGTATATCTCGCGTATCCTCGTATATCTCGCGTATCCTCGTATATCTCGCGTATCCTCGTATATCTCGCGTATCCTCGTATATCTCGCGTATCCTCGTATATCTCGCGTATCCTCGTATATCTCGCGTATCCTCGTATATCTCGCGTATCCTCGTATATCTCGCGTATCCTCGTATATCTCGCGTATCCTCGTATATCTCGCGTATCCTCGTATATCTCGCGTATCCTCGTATATCTCGCGTATCCTCGTATATCTCGCGTATCCTCGTATATCTCGCGTATCCTCGTATATCTCGCGTATCCTCGTATATCTCGCTATCCTCGTATCCTCGTATATCTCGCGTATCCTCGTATATCTCGCGTATCCTCGTATATCTCGCGTATCCTCGTATATCTCGCGTATCTCTCTATATCTCGCGTATCCTCGTATATCTCGCGTATCCTCGTATATCTCGCGTATCCTCGTATATCTCGCGTATCCTCGTATATCTCGCGTATCCTCGTATATCTCGCGTATCCTCGTATATCTCGCGTATCCTCGTATATCTCGCGTATCCTCGTATATCTCGCGTTCTCGTATCGCGTATCTCGTATATCTCGCGTATCCTCGTATATCTCGCGTATCCTCGTAATCTCGCGTATCCTCGCTATATCTCGCGTATCCTCGTATATCTCGCGTATCCTCGTATATCTCGCGTATCCTCGTATATCTCGCGTATCCTCGTATATCTCGCGTATCCTCGTATATCTCGCGTATCCTCGTATATCTCGCGTATCTCGTATATCTCGCGTATCCTCGTATATCTCGCGTATCCTCGTATATCTCGCGTATCCTCGTATATCTCGCGTATCCTCGTATATCTCGCGTATCCTCGTATATCTCGCGTATCCTCGTATAATCTCGCGTATCCTCGCATATCTCGCGTATCCTCGCATATCTCGCGTATCCTCGC